>NC_056744.1:475681184-475940914 GCF_019279795.1 Protopterus annectens
TGTGGGATATGAAGTCAGTAACTGTCACGGCCTTCACCATCTACAGACTGCAATCCTCACACGACTGTCTGCATTTCACAGAGAGATGCAATGTGGCTAACACATGAAACCATAGGCACAACACTGCCTAGTCTGCAGATGACCCTGCAGATGGGGATTCCTCATATACATTGAACTGACATGGCAGGTATTACTACATGTACGACAGGCATATCCAAACACTGTTAAACCAACATTACTCCAAATGCAGTATAGCAGCACTTACAGTCTGTAGTCAGGTCAGGCACATCCCCCTCCTGTTTGTTGCCCTCTTTCCCCAGTGTATGTTGTTAGAGGTAAATCCCCAATCCATCTGAGATGCTGTTTGCCAAACAACAGATCTAGTGCCTGCTCACAGTGACTGAAAAGGCCCAACACCACCATGATGTTCCTAGGTATTGGAATGTGTTTCCATGCAATTGGCTATGGGATTGTTACCACAGCTGTTCCACATCCAATCAGCTAGGGGAGGGCTGCAATTCATGCAGAGGCCATCAGCTGATCGGGAGCATCACGTAAAATACACATGCTGCTGCCTAAGCAAGGCAGGTATGGGTCTCCACATCCACCAGAGAGGGAGTGGGGGAGTCAGACAGAGGCAAATACATGTCAGGGAGGAGTGGGAGTGTAAAACTGAAGCATGTGTGTGTCACACACCTACCAGCAGAGGGTATCAAACCCCCAACAACTACGTAGTGCTATCACGGTTTGATGCAGTTATTGGATGCACCACATGGGTTACCTGATGTGGAGCACTCAGAACATATACGTGAGGGTGAGTGACATCTTCAACAGGGATACAGTAGATATACAGAAGGTGTCATACACATGCCTGTCTGCATGAACAGGTGCCAGTGTGAACACAGGCACACTCACACAGGGACGCACACACATTGACACACTTGGCATGCCAGGAGTGCAACTCATCACTAGTGGGATTGCCACAAGAGATCAATGTGCAGGTATCACATGCACCACATGGGTCATACGGAGGCTGTATGGGCAAAGAGTATGAGGAGATGTCAGACATCAGACAGCGTGCTTCAGTATGCCCTGGGGAGTTGTAATGAGTGTGGATGTGGACATATGCACCATAAAACACACACACACATGAACACACAGGGTGCCAGTTCTGACATGCATGGGTGCCAACCTATGAACCTATGTCTACATTGGTGTGTGGTGGTCAACTGTGCCAGCAGGCTATACCAGGGTAGGTGATGGGTATACCTTGGCATCAGTCCACATGACAATGGTCTGCATTGTGGTTCAGGCCTGTAGTTACTGCATTTGCCCACACAGGTGGGTATTGCACCCCCCATCCAGTCACCTGGGTGACTATTGTGTGTGGCCAATGCTGTACACCACATGCCATGTATGTGTTCCTTTGTCCATGACATGGATGGTGTCTGTGATGTGCTCACCTCCCACATGCATGTACGGTGACATGTGGAACTGTACCTGGGGTGTCTGGCTCATGTTGTGAACACAGATTATCTTCAGATGTGCCATTCTTGCCCACCTGTGGCAGGAACTGGTAATGGGCAGCAGGTTTACCCTTCACCTACATTGATGGCATGCCAACAGCATTCTCTGAAGTCAGTGTCATCTGTCCATACAGGACATGTTGTCAGGCATGGTATGTCCGTTGTGAGTCACATGTGAAGGCACCACAGGTGGTGCAGGTGTCCATTGGGGAACATGGTAGAGGTGCACTGTCTGCATGTACGTGCATATTGGACAGATGGGCAGGGTGACATGCCCTCTGTAGCCCACTGCTATCACTGCATAGCTACTATCAGTGGCAAATATGCAGTGTACTACGCACATATTGGCTGCTGCCTAGGCATGTGTGTTCATATGACACATGGGTTGAGTGTGTGCTCTGGGTAATAGTGGGGTTGCTAACTTGGATTGTCTGGCCTTGATGTCAAATGTATGGGTATGGCTTTGCATCCCAGCCTCCCAGCTAATTTACATCTGTTATCCCTGTATGGTTGACATTGTGATATATAGTAGGGCCACCATAAAATAAATTAGCAAAATCCCCTCCACATTGCCCACAGTTGACACTCACCTCTACACAGGATATGAGTTATAAACACCCACCCACACACACACACACACACACACACACACACACACACACACACACCTGTCATGTCCGTGAGTAGAACCCCTACCTAATTGCTTTATAGCACTACACAGTTATAGTACGCGCCACAGACATTACTGCAGTACTATTTACCCAAAGGTGTATTTCACAGTGAATAACATCAGCAGGATTACCAAAGCAGGGCATTTCAATTGTACTGCAAGTGACTAGCCTAAAATGCATTGCTCCCTACACAGACAGTGAAACACACACAACACATCCACAACTGACATGTGTGGGTATAGAACCTCCAACTGAGGTCTATTTCCCACTACAGCCTGGAGGTGTTATGGGACGCACCACAGGGATTACTAGAGACATCCTTCCCCAAAGGTGTATTTCACATTGAATGACATCAGCAGGTTTACCAAAATAGGGCATTCCAACTGTACTGCAAGTGACTAGCCTACGCATTGCTCCCTACACAGACAGTGAGAAGCACACAGAACATCCACAACTGACAATGTGTGGGCATAGAACCCCTGACAGAGATCTATATCACACTACATCATAGAGCTATTATACGCCGCACCACAGCGACTACTAAAGAACTTTCTCCCCAAAGTTGTACTTCACAATGAATGACATCAGCAGGATTGGCAAAGTAGGGCATTTGAAATGTATTGTGAGTGAGTAGCCTATGATGCATTGCCCCATACACAGACATTGCAACACACAGAAAACATCCAGAACTGTCATGGGTAGAGATGGAACCCTACCACAGTTCTAAATCACACTACAGCAGTACGCAGTTACAGGATGCCCTACAGAGATTACTGGGCTATAACTTTCCCACAGGTATATTTTTAGGTGAATGACATCAGCAGCCTTGCCAACGTTGAATATATGAATTCTAAGGAGTGTGAGTAACCTAAAAAGCATTGTTTGTTACTCCATCACAGATGAACAGAGACACACAGATTCACACACACACACACACACACACACACACACAGTTACCATGTCTGGGGTTAGGACACCCACCTAACTACTGTATTACATTATAGCAGGACACAGTTATAGGATGCACTGCAGGGATTACTAGGCTATTACTTTCCCAGAGTTGTATTTCCAGGTGAGTGAAATCAGCAGCCTTGCCAAAGTTGAGTATATGAATTGTATGGAGAGTGAGTGGCCTATAAAGCATTGCTCTCTACTCAGTCAGACACACACACACACACAGATTCACACACCAACACACAGGTGTCAGGTCTGGGGTTAGAACACCTACCTCACTACTTTATCACACTACAGCAGTATGCAGTTACAAGACAGAGTATGGAGATTACTGGGCTACAATTTCCCCAGAGGTGTATTTCTAGGTGAGTGACATCAGCAGCCTTGCCAAAGTCGAGTATGTGATTTGTACGTTGCATGAGTGGCCTAAAAATCATTGCTCTCTACACAATCAGACACACACAAGCCAGGTCTAAGGTTAGAACACCTACTTAACTACTTTATCACACTACAGCAGTACACAGTTACAGGACACACAACAGAATTCACTGGGCTATGATTTCCCCAGAGGTGTATTTCTAGGTGAGTGACATCAGCAGCCTTGCCAAAGTCAAGTATGTGTATTGTATGGGGTGTGAGTGGCCTAAAAAGCATTGCTCTCTATGCAGTCAGACACACATACACACACTCACACAGTTGCCAGGGTTAGAACACCTACCTAACTACTTTATCACACTACAGCAGTACGCAGTTACAAGACATGCTACAGAGATTACTGGGCTATGGTTTCCCCCAGAGGTGTATTTCTAGGTGTATGACATCTGCAGCCTTGCCAGTGTTGTGTATATGAACTGTACTGAGTATGAGTAGCCTAGAAAGCATTTCTCTCTACACAGGCAGAGACCGAAACATGCACACATACACACACTCACACAGTTGCCAAGTCTGGGGTTAGGACTACTACCTAACTAGTTTATCAGTACAGCCATACACAGTTATGGGACACGCCATGGAGATTACTGAGCTACAGCTCCCCCAAAGGTGTATTTCACATTGGATGACCTCAGCAGGCTTGTCATGATACTGCTATGGGGAGGGCAATGTGTGCATGGGCTGTAACCCATTCATGTAGGGGTTGACATGCCGCATGCGGGCACACACGGGGTCATATGCCACAGGTATGTGTATACAGCTACTAGGTGGCAACTTCCTTGTACAGTCATGTTGTACAGCTGGCACATGCAACACGCTGTCATGCTGACAGATATTGGTGGCTAGTATCTGCAGTGAGTGACACCTGCACCTCATGTGTTTGGGGCTCTTTGGCTGTGTGCTGGGTGGAACAGGCCCAGATTGCTCCTTGTCATGGTCACCCTCTTCAACACATCTATGTCCGTCTACCTTTGACATATTATAGTGTGTTGTCCTTACATATATGTCTGTATTCCTATCCACTGTGTGTGCAAGGCAGGAGTGGTGCATACTGACATGTGTCTGCACTGAGAACTGCAACTGCCAGATATGTCTGGTCGACTGTTGTTTGCTGACATGGCCTTCTTGTGTTTAAGTGTGTGAGCATGCCCAGTATGAGCTTTCAGTATGTTGTTGCCTGACATTGCCTTCATTCCTCTAAGTGTGTGAGCATGCCCAGTATGGCCATCTATATTGCATGTGTAGATCAAGTCCAGGTGGTTTGTACTGCGGTGCTGACCTTTGTGTTGTACACCAACAGGTAGCATGCTGTGTCTGCAGAGTTTACAGCAGTCATTTGGCATTGACCCTTGCTACATTTCTGCATAGCAGGGGGGACACCTAACTGTTTCTACATTTCTACATGGGGACACACCTGACTGTTACTATAAGTGTACATAGGATGGCGGGGAACACCTTACACTTTTACACATTTGTTAGGATTGTACTGGTATGTCAGGTACACCATTTCAGTCTGTAGTCTTACCTGTCGTGCTGGCTAGAGGCATACCAGTGTGCTACAGATCTTAGTTTTCACTACTTATATATTAGTTTCTGACTTCCTAGCCTTCACAACTTCATCCAACTGACTGGTCTGCTGTAGTCTGTCTGTGTAGGCCTGGGGTATGGGTTACCCATGGGGCTCATTCAGAGGCCATAGTACAGCATGTCTTTGTGTTTGTCTACACCTATCCGGCTGGCAGTGACTGTTGTTGGGTATGTGCCCCACCAACTGGCATGTGTGAGTCACTTACCTTGTGGGTGTCCCAGTATTGAGGGTGGTGCTGCAGGGCTGGGTATGTCGGATGCACATAGTACACTCCCTATACATGGTTGAGCACAGGTAGTGTCATGTTTGGCATCCCTTTTACTGTATGTGCGAGTCGGAGAGAGGTGTCATTCCCTAGGTCCCTACTGTGTCATTGCATGTGCTATGCAGTGCCTCTTTGCCAAGGCCAGGGCATACTGGGCACACCTCTTTCTGTCTATGGGGCAGGTTCAGGTTGTTCATCCTCCGAGCCACTCTGCACCTGTGCAGGCCTTGGCACTGGTGGGGGCTGTGGGGCCCTGCCTCATGCTGTTCCTGCTGCAGCTGTTTCTGAAGGATCATATTGGGTACATGTAGTTGGTGAGTACTGCAAGGCCCCACCGGATGTGTGCAGGCACCAGAACCATGACTTGAGCATCCCAAACACATGCTCTATTATGATTCATGTTTGTGGGTGTGCGTCATTATGGAGTTCTTGTTCAGGTGTGTGTGCATTTCTGATGGGTATATTCAGCCATGGCTCCAGTGCGTATCCAGCATCCCCCACTAGGTGACCATGTGGGATGTCCCTATTGGCAAATGTCTGGTACAGTTGCATCAGATGCCAGATGTGGGAATCGTGGTAGCTTCCAGGGCAGCCAGCACACACATTCATTATTATGCCCCGGGCATCACATATGACCTGGCAGTTGATGGAGGGTGAGCTGTTGCGGTTGATGTAGACCCTACCCCACTCACCTGGTGGTGCTTTAATGCATATGTGCATGCAGTGTATTGCACCCACTACCTCAGGGTATTCTGCTATTTGGTGAAAGAGATGCATATTGCTAGCCAACGCTTCACGGGTGATGGGGAAATATACGTGCTCACCGACATGTACTGACATGGCATCCAGGAACTGGTGGAGTACCCTGGATGCTGATGCCTGTGAAATCCCCATCATATCCCCAGTTGGCCTTTGGAAGGTACCTGTAGCTAGTATTCTTAGGCCTACATATACCTTAGTATCCACTGGGATGGGTTCCTCTCTGTTAGTTCTGTGTGTCAGTGGTGGCCGGCACAGCTCCACAATTTACTGTAGCAGGTCCATGTCCACCCTATAGCGTTCCACTATTTCCAGCTCATGTAGCCCTTGGTAGGTTACCCTGGGTCTGTACACTCTTCTCCGTCTCCTCACTGTGGGTTGCTCAGCAGCATTCACATCTTCACCACCATCAGCCTCTTGCATATGCTGGTTTATGATAGCAAGAGCACCCCCTAACATTATTCCTCTTGCTTTTGTTTTGTAAAATTTCCCCATCTGTATACAGCGGTGGTGCAGAGCTTTTGGGAAAAACAAGGGGGAAAGGTGTTTGCATAGTTTATAGTGGTGTGCTGGGCTGGGCTGGTCAGCTGCCTGTGTAATTGGCTGATTCTGATACATTTCACCTGTCAGCTAAGCTAGTTCTCCTTGATTATTTTCCTACTGCTGTTTTCCCTTCCCATTGCTTCCCTGTTTAAGCCCGTGTGTGCACCATGCAAATGGAGTGCTCAAATGTGCACAGAGCTGCTTTTTCCTGGTTTAACGTCCTTTTTCTTCCTGTAAAACCTGGTGCATGGTGCACACACCCTTTTACACTTTGGAAAGAGTGCTAGGTAGGTTTAGACACACCCCTAGCTTAGCTGTGCTAAGCTAGGAGAAATCCCTAGCCACAGGTCTCCAATCCACTTATAGTATGCCGGACACACATGCCCGCCATGATGTCGCCTATGTTCTAGTCTTGCACCCAGTTATTTATACTCTTACACCCTTGGAACCTGCCTCACACCCTGGGAAAATCTGGGATTCACTAACCTTTCCCTCATTTGCATAGGATTGCCTGCTAATGCATAGTTACATGTCTCACACTGAGCCTCACCCCTTAGCAACCACTACTCACTGGCCAGGTTGTCTTTTACCTGACATTGACTTGCATGGTAGAATACTGATTTTTGTTAGAATGCTCATTTTCAGTTTATTTTCTTACCCCCCGATCCCGTTTGCACTCTGCTGCCCTATGCTTAAACAGCCGAGATCTGCGAACAAAAATTAAAAGTTGATTTTTCAATTTTTTTAACAGTTTGAAATGCCACTGGACTTCTACTTGGCCAGTGGCATGCTTCCTCAATGATATGCAGCCTTTATTTGGAGCTGTCATATCTCCGTTTTGTATTTTGCAGAAATGTACTCGGTTACTACGAGTGCATTTCTGCAGATTGCACTAGTCTTGCATGGACTATTACAAGCTTCCAGGATTGCAAAATAACCTCTTTTGCATGGATTTCTTTTGCAAATGAGGTGATTTGCATACCAGGGTTTAGTCCGTGCAAGATTAGTGCTGAAGCTCTCATGCACATCCCTGCTGGCTGTTCCTGGATCGCACAGCAGACATATTGCCTGCGTGAGCTGCTGCACTCATCTTGCACTCTGTGCAGGCTTTTGAAAAGCCAGGGGATGTTTTGTTAGAAACAGCCCTATTAGTTAAGCATATTTTAGCAAAGTGCCCCTTATTTTCACAGAAAAACGTATTACTATAATTGTTGACATTTGTTTGCAGGTAGTGTACATTTCCACCTGCAGGCTTAGTTTACTTAATTTAAACAAAGCTTAATGAGATAGCAATCATTCATTTAACACAACCCATTTATCTGGGGACTAATTAATTGGTCATCAGTTACCTTACTCCTCTCATAAGTGGCCATACTATGTAGATTCACATCCATGCTGTTCTGCAGCATAGCTTTTGCAAATCTTTCTATTTTGGCAAAAAAAAAAATCAAAAACAAAAAAAATGAGAGAACATTCACATGACAAGTCTGCTTCTCTTTATTTTTTGGGGGAAATTAAGCAGCAAATATAGTTGCACTTGCAGGCTTTGAAACAGAAATTAAACAGTACTGAAATCTGGAACAACAGCCACATACTGAACACCGACAAAACACAAGTGTGGCATCTTCAACATACACTAGACAGACAGAACTTTAAACGCAAAGCAATCCATTTACAGCAAAATAGGAAACATTTCTGAAACAAAAACAAAGGCTTACAGTTCTAGTTTCATATCCGCCAAAGGTTCTAAGTAATCTCAGACAAACTAAAGGTAATCTCACAGACAGATCCACGGGTACTCTGTTGTTCAATGCTCACTTCAGGTAAACTCTCCCTGTCTCAAAGAGAAGCAAACATCTGTTTCAGCCACTTTTCTGGCTAGTAACTATCAACAGTACTTATTCCTGGGGATATAATTCATTCACTATGAGCAAACTTCTCCCCCAGTAAGTTTTCTGGCTGGCAATCACCTGGATCCCCTAGTATTGACCATAATACTCTCTCTACACTTTTTTCACTAACAACACTGTATAACAAATGTACTTAAATATCTTATTCATTTGATAACCAGTTAAACCCATTAGGCCCAAATGCCTCTTTCCAGTGGTGACCTGGGAGCAGAATCTGGTTATGTAGTTTGCCTTCAGTCAGGCAAATGTAGAAAGAGGGAAACAAACCCAAGGACTACAAGATGAAGCTTGGCACAGCTCATCACCTTAATTAGCTACAGTGAGGGCAAACAACCAGACGTTCATTCTTCTGAAGTAGCATATACATTTTTACAATAAATATTAATTATATAACAGAATCCTAGTGCTTTGTAACAAAGTTTAAGTAGCATAATTAAAAAAAAAAAATCAAACCAAGTGGAAAAGAAAAGCATGCTGATGAAGTACTTTTCTGTACTGTAATAACAGAGCAATGCCTTTATCATCTTCACTAAGAGAAAGGAAGACTTTCACAATAGCTTCCGGTTAGAAAGCATCTCACTGGTTCTTATCAAATCTTGGCTTAAGTATGACATAAAAGAAACAGAAATAGGTGGGTATGATTTCTTTTTCATTTTCCTTAGGCCCCCCCCCCCCCAAAAAAAAAATACGGATTAGCATCAGCAACAAAACTACCCCTTCTGCTTTGACTTAATTAAGCAGTGATGGAGTCGAATACATTTCTCAAAAAGTGAACAGTGATCTAAAACAAATATGCATAAAAGCTGCTAAAAAACTTTTAGACATCTGGGTTGACTGTATAAAATATCCAAAATAATCACCAGAAAAGAGTTATAGTTATTCTTTATCACCTTTATAAATGCACTTATTCTGTTTTTTTTATTTTAAATTGTTAATAAGAATTTCCCACTATCTACTACGATATTTTGAAATTTTGTTTAAAAATTCTCTTTAACAAGGTAATGTCGTCATCATTTGAAACTACTGTGCAGAATATTTACACTATTACATTTATGCAAAACAAGTAGCAAACACAGCAACATTCATTTCTATGCTATAACAAATACTACTATTAGGGTACTATTAAGTACCTGTGCATTTGATTCAATCTCTTTCTATTTGCAGTGGCACATTTGGAATGGCAGTAAGTCAGTTTCAGAGATTTGATGACAGCACCTCTAAATATTATTTACAAATAGTTATGATCTTTGTTTGTATTTGTTTTAATTATGATCAATGATTTTTTTCTTTCATTATGTGCAATAATTCGGAGTGAGGACTGTATTCTGAGTTACTGCTAAGAGAATGCTGGTTGTGTCCTATCAATGCATTTTGGTTAGTATTTAAATTTATTGCTGTCTTCTTCGAGATATTCCATCAGAGATTATGCTGTTTATTTATGTCAGCTCCCTTCCTAAGTTACAACAGCTAAGGATTAATCAGTTTAAAATCATTGTGTCATGCTTCCCGCATCAAACTATTTCACTTGACAGATAGCTCACAAATCAACCAAAAGGCTATTTAAAATATAGTTTTTATGTTTGGCTGTCTTGTGCATTTTGTTGTGCCAGAGCTGTTGTTTTTATTTTTTATTTTCCAAGAATGTAGTAGCTAGCAAATAATTTATTCTTTTTTTATGGACTCGGTCACTGTTGGGATTTCATCTAAATGAAGCGTGCATCCACTACAAACATATGCACTTTAAGAACAGTATGTTGATCAGTTCTGAAAGTTGGATTTTATTGTTTTCCAGACTATTTAACCTAGATTTCAAAGAAAGTTTAATGACGAGCCAAGGAATCCCAGCTGGGGAATGAGCTAAATGTTTTGTCACGCATGGTGCCATTATGGGCAGTTGTTTGCTGTATCTTAAGTAGTACAGAATATTAAGTCCTTTTAACTTTTTACCTCCTCTCTGTCTTTTTCCCCCACCCCTTCTCATTTCTCCAGCAGCTCTATGCCCATTTGCATGTCTTCATGGAATTTTTCTTCAGAACCCATTCTGATAGTGAATTTCAAGGTTGCAACCCTCTTTGTGAGCAAGAACGTTTACAGTGTCAGGGAATATTTAGAACCAAAGATTTGCTGTATGTACCTCTTCATTATGCTCTTCCTTTATAGAGGGACACCTTCACATATCCCTGTCATGATATTATGCATATATGTTAAATCGGCCATTCTCTTCCAGGGTCCTAGTGTAAAGAGCTCCAGAGTTTCTAATCTATAGTCATACACATTCCCCAATATTGCATATGCCTTTCTGGTGGTTCTCCCATGGATTCATTCCAGATACCCGATGTCCTTCTCTCCAAATAAGCTATCATGTTACACTGATAGAACACTTCCATGTCCTGCATTCTAAATAAGGGCTATTATATTCTGCATGATGTTTTCAAGGTGTGGCAACCAGAGCTTGGCAGACTAAAGAGCATTGCTTCTTTGCTTCCAGAGTACATCCACTGAGAATGCAAACAATCCTTCTGTTTGCTGTAACCACAATCCTGTGGTTTGTGGTCCAGTCCATGTATTTAATTACCCATGATTCTTTTCCCGCGGTGTCATTCTCAGTTCCACTACCTCCAGCTGATACTTTTTCTACCATGATTTTGTGAGCAAGTATAGTACTTTACAGTTGAACCTCATTTGCAAGCTCTGTGCCAACTTCATCATTTCCAAACCCTTCCTCAGACTTTTTCCGAACCTCCATTGCTGAACCTGCAGATAATGCTAGCAAAATGTAACAATTAGTTGTGATACTGAATCAGATTTAAAGTAAAAAAGCCTTTCAAAGATAACGGCAGTTTCTCTTGAAGATATGTATTTATCCTTTGTTGACCAGGTCAGTACCAATAGGCTTGTGGCTTTTTTTTTTCAGGGGAGACCCAATGTGGTATTCCTATTACTGGGGGAAATTTGGACAGGGCATCAGAGAACTTTCCCTACAATCAATTACGATCTTTATTCATGGAAGTGTTAGCTGGGAATACATGCTCACATCCCATTCTTAGTGCAGCTGCAGCTGGGAGGACAGTGTGCATCATGGACAGATTGATGGAAGGAGTGAATATAAATGCCACCTTACAGGGAGATGTACACAGAGCAGAAGATTCAGAAGTCACTTTTCAAGAATTTGTTTGCTGAGTTGGAGAAGATGCCGAAAGGAGAATGTGTTGTTACAACCCTCCAGTTTGGAGGGTTGTGAGATGTTTTATTGCAGGAGATGTTAAACCAAAGTGAAGCGGAAAATGGAGGAGGCATTTCCTGGGGAGAGATAATGGAAAAATACAGGGGGAAGAGTCAGAGGCAATCCTAAAAGGAAATATTATACCAAAGAAGAAAAAAACATATGGAGAGACAGTCAGAAGCAACTATGAGCAGAAAGAAAATAAAGATGACAGTATGACAAAGAAATTTATGGTGAGAATACAGAGTGAAAAGATTGCTACTAAACCAGCACAGCTCCTGATACCAATTGCCATCACCCTGGCCATGATTTTACATTTATGATCATTGACCAGTTGAACTATGTGAATTGGGGGGGGACAGAATCCCTGAAATTAGAAATGAAGGAGCTTATGTGGCAGTTGAGACTTGAAGCCTACCATCACCCCGGCCTCAATAGTATGTTATCTATCAGCTGTGTCCTTAAGCTGAGGAGTTTGGAAAGATGATGCATGGGGGGGGTATAACATCGGGTGTGATTTGGACATAGGACTGGCTGAGCGATCTTGATTTATATTTTATACCATGTTTGGTAGATGGAATGTTTTTTTATCAATGTTTGAAATATTATGGCATGCGTTTTATTTATTTTAATGTGCCAGTGTTATTATGCGTATTTTGTTCAAAGTAAGTGTGCTTTTATAATATTATTAACTGTCGATTGCATTATTTAAGTGCTATGTAAGGAACACTATTAGTTTTATAGTTGTATATTTTATATCACATACAACTTTTTATATTGTGTGTTTATGGGATAGGAACATTTTAGTTAGATTGAAGCTACTTGTACCTGTTCCTTTAAGGTAATTGGAGGGTGTGTTTTGTAATAGACTTTGCTTGCAATGGCTTTAAATGTAGCAGCACTTAAGTGTGAGTTGTTATTTTTCAAAGTCTGAAGAAGTTGGTGCAGGGCGCCGACGAAAAGCAGTATTGTGGTGCTTAATAAAATTGAAGTTGTTCGTTTATTCGCGTCTTGTTTACTTATCCCTTTGGAATTTAAAAAGACCTGCTTCAGTGAGTTTGGCTATCTGGCTGAGTTTATCTTTGATGAGTTTCACCTCTCTGACTGTGCTTATTGGAGGTGTTTAGTTCTGCTGCTTGGAATTAGGAACTGTGTTGGCTTAGTAGCAGCTTGTTGTTTTTGCCTTTGACTTCCAGAACAAGCATACGTGTGTTTGGGAGGAGTTTAGTCCTGCTGTTTGGCATCAGGAGCTGTGCTGGTTTAGTAGCAGTTTGTTTTTTCTTGCCTTTGATCTTCAGTTGTTTTTTGTGATGCCCAGCTCTACACCAGACAGTCAGGACAATATGGAGCAGAGTGATCTTACTATGCCTATTAATTTGCTCACTCAGAAAGCCGATATGCTGTCTCACCGATTGGTTGTGATGTCTGAAACTACGCAGCCGTGCAGCGGGTCAAATTCTAAGGGTTTACAGCTCCCTAGGCCAGACCATTTTGGGTTGCAAATACTGCTACCACATAATAGTGAAGCAGCTTCCAGGATGGGTGACCCAGGAGCCCCAAGCACTGGATCAAGCCAGGGGTTGGGAGGAGCCGACATCAGGCCATCTGATGGAACCTTGAATGGTGAAAGAGGAGTCGTACTACCATGTTATAATCTCCCAGAGGGGAGGGGGGTAAAGCAATGTTCATTTCAACTTGAACCAATGGTTGAGTCGACCATTCCAGCTGTTTACCGACTATGGATCAGCCGGTCCAGTATCCAACACACCCGAAGGCAATGACCTTTCTTCTAAACTCAATGCTTTTGACCAGAAATTAGTTAAGTTAAGAAAATTGCAACTGGAAGTTTCTTATTTTGGAGAGTGTCGGCGTGTGAAGATAGTACCCAAGGGGCTGTGTTCTTGGCAGTATCCCATGGGTTTAGAGGAGGGATCTAAAGTTCATGCGGACCTCCTCACTATGATCGATAGGCATGGATCTGAATTGATTGACCTTATTAGTACACACTACCAGGAAGCAATCTCATCCCTAATTAGAGAAATTGCGGATATGGATGAGGTTATTAAGTAAGACAATAATTTTGCTAGATATAAATTTGACTATGAGAGGATATACTCCAGTATTGATGAGTATATTTCCAAAATTACCTCAACCAAGATTAGAAAATTACATCGAGATATCAAGGCTTACAGAGAGGGGGTAGGTTACCCCAAACCTCCTAAATCACAAGGCAACTTTAAGGGGCAAGAAGGCAGAGTTCCTGCCCCTTTGAATGGTCCTAATACTTCCATGAATCTTGGATCTTTGCCGAGTAGTTCAGTACTGGAGGAAGAGACTGGTGATAGGAGGGTTGGATATGCCAACCCCGAGGGAAGACGTGAGCCAGCGTCTCCGACTAACCATTCGGGGGAACCCTAGTTCTGGTTTGGATGGGGCAAATTTTTGGGATCAAGCCTCTTCTCCCCAACAGGCTTCAAACCGGAAGACTTGGTTCAGATACAGGACAAGGAGGAATTAAATGTGAGTGGAGTAGGGTGCCCAGGCCCTGAGCAGACCACATTTGAAGTCATTTCCAACTCGGGGATGGACTTCCATATTTATAATTTTTCTCATTTCAAGTTTACCCAGACATTAGTTGATTTCCTGGCTAAAGAATTTCTTATGTTCCATCTAGAAGAGCCTGTGTGGCCAGATCCATTTTGGATCTTAAATTGTTTGTCAGGAAATTAAACTTATATTTGTTGATGGGGGAACATGAGTACCAAAAGAATACTTTCCATGTACCTAGTACATACAATCCACCTATCCACCCGATGCTGGGGGCATTTGAGCAAATGTGTGATCTGGATTTTCAATATTTGCTACAGTCTAGGTCTGTGATGCATTTTAATATTACCAAAGAAGAAAGGGCGGATTTTAATGAATTATGTGCCTCTTCAGTCAGAATTATGCAACACGACAAGGGAGGCAGCCTGGTTGCAATGGACATAGCAATAGAATATCAGCAATTTTGTCTTCTGAAACTTACCAAGAGGTGTCCAAGAATGAGTTGAATGGAAATCTGGCAAGAGTTCACTCTTATTATGAAGACATGTTTATTAATGAATCCATTGACCAGGAAATTTTCAACTTCATTTACTGTGCATCGCCTCGAGTACCTGTTTTGTTTGGGAACCCGAAAATCCACAAAAACATTAGAGACCCTCCCATGCGCCAGTTGGTGAGTGCTAGAGGGAGTGTAACATAGGCAGCAGCCAAAGTTGTGGATCACATTCTAATAAAATATGTGGCTAGTGAATCATATATTTCTAAATATTCCTGGTCCTTTTTGGGGAAGGTGAAAAACATTTCTTACAGTCCTGATTATCACTTTCTGATGGTAGATGTTGTTGACCTGTACTCATCCATTCCACATGATGTAGAGGTGGAATGGCTTGAGTTGGAAATGACCACAAAGCAGGCACCAGCGAGTGAAACTTCAATGGTAAAAGACTTAGTTGACATCATTTTAACATGTAATTACTTCTCCTTCAACGATAGATGGTTCCATCAGTTAGTTGGAGTCCCCATGGGCTCACCATGTGGGGTGAGTGTGGCCAACTTGGTCATGGCCCATTGGGAGAAGGAATTTGTGTTTACTAATTCTATCTTCCTAGAATGAGTATCCTTATATACCCGTTTCTTGGACAGCATTTGTATCATCCTCAAGGGCGACTCTTCGGTGGCCAATGACCTGGTAGAGATGTTCAACAAGTCCACGCATTTGTTAAAGTTTACCTCTACTTTTGACACAGACAGAATAGCATACCTAGATGTGGAATTATTCAAGGACAGCAACCAGAACCAGTTTTTAGGCAAAATTCATCACAAGCCCACTTTTTCCAATTCTTATTTGCATTTCGATAGTGAACATCCGGCCTTCCAGAAGAGATCAATAGTAAAAGGCCAATTTGTGAGGGCGGCCAGAATGGTCTTGAGAGATGGTGACTTCCAGGAAGAGTGCCGGTTCATATTGAATTTGTTTTTATGTAGGGGCTACCCTGAGGAGTTGGTTGTGGATTTGTGTCAAGAGGATAGATCCAAAAGGGAAATGGGCTATTTTCAGCCCATTTTGGGTCATTTTGTCTAGGAGAATAGCTAATCCAGGGGTGACAGCCAACTTAGAGGTATATACCATTGCAGTTTCATTACTACCTTTAGCATGGATGCTAGAGCTATAGTGTCCATCATCCAGAAAAATTGGGGTTTGTTGCCAACTGATCTAACAGGACCCAATAATTTAGGGCCAGCCCTGAAGATTACATTTAGGAGGGGTCTGAATATCAAGAACATGTTAAAAAGGAAAGATGGCAACATGACTCCAAGAGCTTGCATGTATAAGTGCAATAAATGCAAACATTGTAGATATGTGAGGTCGGCAAGGGCGCCCGCAGGCAGGTGCAAGGGGGTGCACTTGCACCCCCTGGAACCGGCTGACCGAGAAATTCATTATATTTTAATTAAAAAAAAAAAAAGTATTTTAAAAGTATTTTAATTTTAAAATAAAGTTTTTTTTTTAAGGGTGTTCCTCTTTAAGAACGCCCTTTGCGTCCCGTCCAGTCGCACAGACACACAAGACGAAAACAGGTCGCAAACACCTGTTTTATCTGTGCGACTGATGGTTTACGTCTTTGTCTTTCGTGCCTGCTGGGAATTTGAACTCCAGAGGACGTTCGGATTGCTGGGACGAAGTGAGAGGTAGGGTGTGACATTCCTAGTATTTCTTCACAGATGCATTTCTTTACACTAACTTCTCTGTTAGCGAAGACATCCAAATCATTCTTGATTAAATCCTTATTGCAGTATTGAAGCTAATTTGGTAAAAAAAATATATCTACAATAATTTGCAAGGTTTATATTGAGCGTTTGAGTCATATGTCTGCAAACTTAACTGTTTCTTCAGTATTACTGGTGCCTTTGAGAGATTTAAAGTTTTGGAATGGCTTCTGATCGAATTTCGTTGTTACTGATTAACTGTATATAGCAAAAACATGGCCTATATATGTAAGAATAGTCACAAACAGTTTGCATTTACTTCTGCTAACCTCAAGCCCTTCTTATTATAAAAAAATGCTTAATAAATTTAATAAGCCACTGTGTCTGTCCTCTTCTCAGAACAGTTTGCCAAGGGTGGATTTATCCCCAACTATCACCATGAAGTCATGCTCCCAGGAGGGCACTCAATCTCCACCTATTACTATAAGGTCATGTTCACAAGAGAGGCACACAATCCCCAGAAGGGCATTCAATCCCCATCTAACACTCTAAGCTTATGTTCCCATGAGGTGCATTCAATCCTCTCTATAAAAAGACTAAATAAGTAGATAGTGAAAAAGGAATAGAGAATATAGTAGTAACACAGGGTAGAACAACTTACAAATGTTCCACTGATTGTCTTTAGATGTATAATTACATCTCCAACAATGTACATCTGTAACTTAGCAGTCTGCATGCCACCCCGACAGTTACATACTCAAGTACTTTGACATTTAAATTCTGTTAAGTAATATTCTAGTGTACAAAGACCTTCAGCCTACAGTGCTGTCAGAGCTTTATCATTTCCAGACATAGCCTTTTTCTACAGTATTATCATGACTAAAAACTTCTTTCTCACGTTGCATAACTGAAAACTGCTGTACCCTTGGTGGATGGTCTCAAGTGCAGATAAGAAGTGTGACTTCAGACTCCTGTCCTGGACTCACTGTCCCTTATTATATCTCATGCTTGCTAACAGTAAAACTTGAATGTTATTTACTTTATTCTCTTCCTTCTCAGCAGTAACCAGATGACAACTAACTTATATTTTACTGTGGTAAAATGCAGACTGCATGAATTAGTGTGTGTTTGTATGTGTAGATTTGCCAAGAAAATATTCATAATTCCTATGGTTACACAATGCATTTTCTTTCTCATACAGCTTTGGTGGTTGTTTTAAGTAGCACTACAGTCAGAAAGCAAATTTTCTAGCTTGGAGAAGGTACTAGGTCCTGTTAGTGCATTATTAATTCTAATACATTTTTTAAGACTTCTCCAGTCCCTGTTTGAATTAACTTTGAATACCAAAGATACATCTGCTGATATGAAAATTGAGGTGGCAATAATCTTATCACATTCTTATTTTGTGTAATAAAATAAATGCCTTTCCAAAGTTCTTTGCTATTAGCAAGGCTCAGGCATCCTTTCTGCTTATAGTAACATTGGTACTGCAAAAATTAAGCCAACGTTACTACCCACAGAGTGGCTAAATACGTGACTGAATGATAAAAACATGACACTTAGGCAAGAACTTTAAATATAAATATATAATACACATAAAATATATCTATATATAGTTATATGTATATCTATATATGTATTGTTAATGTGTGTGCAGTTTCAGGCAGGTTATCAATTAGTTATTTTTTTAACAGGCATGATTCATAACCCTTTGAAGTTACTGTTAGTTGATTAGTGCTAGTGTCAAACCTTAGATCTGTCTGTGTTTTCAATTTGGGTATGTGATCATGGAGTTATCTTGTATAAGTAAATGGGTATGGGGCAAACCTCCACATCAGGAGGTGCTACTGTGTTTTTTATGTTGGAAATGTGCAGGTGCGTTTTCCTTTTGCAGTTGGTTAACATTCACAGAAGTTTATTCAATTATATGTGTACTTGTGTAGTCAGTGTTGAGGCATTAATGAAATGAGTGAAACCATAATGGAACACTGGCTGTTAATAACACACACCTATGTATGTGTGTGTCTGTGTATGTATGTACTGTATGCATGTATGTGTGTGTGTGTGTATGTATATATATATATATATATATATATATATATATATATATATATATATATATATATATATATATATATAAATGTGTGTGTGTGTGCTTCACACAAGGGGGCACCATACATGTGACATAAGAACCAGGGGTTACAGTAAGTATTTGAATTTACTGTTGATGGTCCATCTGAAAACATTATGCTCTGAAATGACAAGTTATATCTCACAAGGTAAGAGCCTAGGAAAAGGATTTGAAAGAATGCAATAAAACTGGTGACAGTAGATTGGAAGAGAAGTGCAGAAGTACTAGCGCTCCTAACAATTACATGCGTGCGTGCGCACACACGCACACACACACACACACACACACACAGTGCCAGCCACAAAGGTACCATAGAAATGACAGCTGTAAGATATTTTGTAAGACTACAAATTCTGCTTCCAGCATACCAGGGCAGAACAAAAGTGTACATCTCTAAGATGTGTGCAACTGTCACCACATTGTGAGAAATACTGCTAAATATACTGTGTGAATTATAAAGACTACCTTAAAACCTTGCTGTAAATTAAGACACCTTGGGTATTGCTGGAGTTACTGGGTGGGGCAAAATGGGAATCCTGTCTCAGATGTCAATAAACTGACATACACAATATACCGGATAGCAAAGGAGTTAAATAGGAATTGTAGTAAGTATACAATATACTGGATATCAAAGGAATTAAATAGGAACTGTAGTAAATACACAATATACTGGATATCAAAGGAATTAAATAGGAATTGTAGTTACCTGCAGAATGAGACAGAAGCAAACACAGCAGAGTTGAGGAATACAGGATTAAAGCAAACGTAATACTGGTCCCTGTAGGGGGAGGATGGGATAATGTAAATAGCAGGTTTATTTTTAAGGTCCCCTAATATAACAGAAATATGAAAAGAATACATCATTTTAAAAATGCAAACCAAGGAGAGAGAAAGAGAGAGGAGTGTTGTAGCAGTGACATGAATATATGCAACATGAACTGTAACACCTTTGCTACAGAAACATTTAGAAGAAAATTAATATTTGATTATCCCCACTGATTAAGATTGAAACAATTAGCAATATAATTCACACAAAAGGATTATTTCTAGAGTGGTTATCTTATAAGGAGAACATTTCAGAACTAGGTATTGGTAATCCAGCCATCCCTCTTCTATACTCACTTTCTTTTAGTTCAGGGTCTTGCTGGACTGATCCTGGCAAACAGTGACTGCAAAGAAAAAGCCAGCCCATATGGGTGTCCAGTCCATCATATGCTGCTATTTCTTTGTGGTTCACAATTTATTTATTTATTTGATATCCAGATGAAAAGGCTAAGCCATAAGATAGCTTCCATGCATGATCAAGGCACTGCAGACATTGCACTTATATATTTTAACATGGTATGCCTTCAATTAAAAATGAATAAAAGAAATTGGGCAGCATATTTAAGCCACACATGTACTGTTGTATGCTTTAATAAAAATTAAGAAATGCTGCTGATGTGATTTTAAAATAAATATGAGATAAGTTTTGCAATCTCAGATCTGGTTCAGTAGAATCTCAGACTTGGCAAGTTGGTTGCTGGAGGAAAGACATAAGATGCAAAAGGGACTACAAAACTACATATATAAATATCTGCCTACATCACAGTGGGAGAGAAATAAGGAAGCGTTTAGTTGTCTGCCAGATTGTGTGATAATATTCATAACTGCTGCAAAATGGATGAAGAGAGATTAAAACCCATTTATAAGAGAGACTGCTACAGTTAGATGGGGAAGTAGCTAATAGACTCTGAATGATAGCTGTAGCAGAATGTGTAAGGAGATTACAGTCCATCTGTGTTTCATAAGGTTCCAACTTGCTGCTTGAATATAATTTGTTGGAACCTCAGCCCAGTGGGAAAAAAGACATTTTACAGCACAAAATACCCTGAATCCCCATTCGGTAGGGGTGTGGGGAGAATCTGCTTGTGACAAAAGGAGATAATGCCAGCACAGCTAGCTGGAATTTAGTAAATAATTATATGTCATTGCTGAATATTGAAATGGTTTATACAAGATGCTTGTGTTTCAAATGTATTAAAACTGTATGTCATGTGTATATCAAACTGCTTGTACAGACATGTGTTGAAAAGGAATTTGCAGAGTGCTGTGTTTGAAATGTAACCACAGTGTGCCCCACTGGAAGAGAACATAAATGTACCTCACTGTCTGTGTGATTAAGCATTCAGAGGTAACAATTACTGGGACATTGAAGACTGAATCTGCAAAAGTACAAAATGTTGTTAGGAGCAGATTAAAACATTTTATAGTTATAGTGTGAATGGTATGTGAAACATGGGAGGGATGCTGGGGGATTATTAAAGGGAAGATAAACTGCAAACAGGGAAACAAGAAAAGAATGATATAGAGTGGGTGCATCTGGTCATTTTTCATAAAAGATGGTGATGGGTAAAGACACATATGATACAGCTGGAATGATTCAGGTTGTATAGCTGATCCAAACATTTCCCTGCATAGATGGATACAAAACCCCTTTTGAAATTAAGTTAGATAACTCTATGAGGGTCATAAAGGTTTCAGCTAATCGCTGTAACAAAAATAAGAGGAGCTGGTAAAATGACTTCAAGCATCTTGCACAAGTCTTTGTTAGACAAAATAAGGTCGTTCTCTTCCCAGGTTAGAGGAAGGAATGATTCTACGTCAAGAAAATGAGATTAAAAGGTCAACTGAAAATACAATCAAGTTAGCCTGATATCTACATTTGGATGTATATGTATATTTCTGAATATAGTTGGTTAATAAATAATGACATGCATTTCAGTTTCAGACTTCATATCATTCAGAAAATTCATTCTAACACAAATCCTTTTATTCTAGCAACTTTCAAATGTGTCCCTAGTTGTGGGCCTTTATCCCTAACATTATAACAGACTTTGTCCAGATTTCTTGTGTTAACAGATTGAGAGGTATGGTGTGTGTGTCTGTATGTATGTATAAGAAGGAGGAAGCATACCCCTCAGCTGTCCAGGTTTTTGGAGAATGTCCAGATTTTTGCCCCATATTCCTCCTAAAAGCATTGAAGTTGCTAAATAATGACAGACATTTGTGTTTTAGATGTCATATCCTTTAGAAAATGCATACTAACATAAATCCTGTTATTCTAGCAATGTTCTAAGTTCATGAGAGCAATATTTATAATCTGCTCCTATTTATTTTAGGCTTTGTCCAGATTTCTTGCACTTAGAGGTTGAGGTGTGTGTTAGAGAGAGTGAAATGTCCAAGAGTTAGCAGGTGGAATTTATTTTCAAGTGCATTTTCAAGGAATTGTGAGCTTCAAGGGAAGAGAGTTTTACTGCTGCTCATGCTAAGCCTGCTTCAAATGTGCAACTGTTTTGTTTAGTAAATGGTGTCACTATTGTGGTATAGAAATTTTTAAAGCAGCACAGCAGGTAGCATACTTGCATCTTGATACAGAGAGCTATAGGTTCTACTCCCATAACATGTAGATTTGTATTTTAAGGGGGTGTATGTCCTCCTTTGGATGAGATGCCTAATAACTATGAACTTGTTTTTAGCTTGCCACCCATTCCCTATTGCAATATACCAGCTTACCATTTTTTTTAATATAACTTAGGCAATTTATTCTTCAAGGAAGCAGGCATTGAATTTGTAGATGAAACACTGAAATATGAAGTTGTTTTCTAGCAACAACTCCTTCACTGGTTTCAGATCTCAATGTGGAATTATTCAGATGAGTTTTACTTCTGCAAAGATTCTGCATATTAATTGATATTGGTTGATTATGACAGAAGTTTGAGTAGAGTGGCCCTTTATGGTTGAAATGTTCTGAATTGGGCAGGTTGTCATTATTGGTTCATATGATTTGCTTCATTGCTTAAAGGAAAAATGTTCAGAACTATAAATTTAAAACACACACTAACAAGTGGTGCTGTATTATACAAGGGATATAATTCAATTATTATATAGTATAATTAATACAGTCAGGAAGGTGAATCAAAGAACTTTTGCATGGTTCTAAAATGTGTGCAAAGAGCCTATGATTTGAAAACAGCCCAAAGGTAAACTTACCCTGCCACTGGCCAGATGCATTTTCTTTGAATGCAGGTTTCAATGTTGTTTCGTGAATGTGGGTTTCAAGGTAGAGAAGTTTTAATGCTAAGCCTCTTTTCATTGTAAGACTGTTGCTTTGTTTAGGTTTAGTAAATGTCTATCAGTGTTTGTGCTATATAATTTTAAATAAAAGTTGTAAATGAAATCCAAATATCTGTAATCATTGTATAAGTAAAGCATAAAACAGTATGCACACTGAAAGATTTGAACAGTGTCTATGACAAATGGGGAAAAATAGCCAAGTAATGGGACACTGCAATGGCTGCGTGGGTGGGGGTGGGGCTGGGGGTAGGGCCATGTGGGCGGGGCAGCAGAGGGGGTGGGGCTGTGTGGGCAGGGCTTGGGTTTGCACCCCCCTGCAAAAAATCCTGCGGGCTCCCTTGGAGGTCGGGCACATATTTCATGATTAGGGACACCAAGTACCTTATCAAAGGGAGATACAATTGTGTATCGACACACGTGGTGTATCTTGCTGCTTGCTCGTCATGCCCAGCATTTTATGTGGGCAAGACAGACAGGAGATTGAAAGAACGCATGTACGAACATTTATATGCCATAAAGAAGATTAAACTGGAGAATGCCCTAGCAAGTCATGTCTACAATCACCCTGGCCATGATTTTACATTTATGATCATTGACCAGTTGAACTATGTGAATTGGGGGGGAACTGAATCCCTGAAATTAGAAAAGAAAGGAGCTTATGTGGCAGTTGAGACTTGAAGCCTACCATCACCCCGGCCTCAATAGTATGTTATCTATCAGCTGTGTCCTTAAGCTGAGGAGTTTGGAAAGATGATGCATGGGAGGGGTATAACATCGGGTGTGATTTGGACATAGGACTGGCTGAGTAATCTTGATTTATATTTTATACCATGTTTGGTAGATGGAATGTTTTTTTTTATCAATGATTGAAATATTATGGCATGCTTTTTATTTATTTTAATGTGTCAGTGTTATTATGAGTATTTGGTTCAAAGTAAGTGTGCTTTTATAATATAATTAACTTTCGATTATTTAAGTGCTATGTAAGGAACAGTATTAGTTTTACAGTTGTATATTTTATATCACATACAACTTTTTATATTGTGTGTTTATGGGATAGGAACATTTTAGTTAGATTGAAGCTACTTGCGCCTGTTCCTTTAAGGCAATAGGAGGGTGTGTTTTGTAATAGACTTTGCTTGCAATGGCTTTAAATGCAGCAGCACTTAAGTGTGAGTTGTTATTTTTCAAAGTCTGAAGAAGTTGGTGCAGGGCGCCGACGAAAAGCAGTATTGTGGTGCTTAATAAAACTGAAGTTGTTCGTTTATTGGCGTCTTGTTTGCTTATCCCTTTGGAATTTAAAAAGACCTGCTTCAGTGAGTTTGGCTATCTGGCTGAGTTTATCTTTGATGAGTTTCACCTCTCTGACTGTGCTTATTGGAGGTGTTTAGTTCTGCTGCTTGGAATTAGGAACTGTGTTGGCTTAGTAGCAGCTTGTTGTTTTTGCCTTTGACTTCCAGAACAAGCATACATGTGTTTGGGAGGCGTTTAGTCCTGCTGTTTGGCATCAGGAGCTGTGCTGGTTTAGTAGCAGTTTGTTTTTTCTTGCCTTTGATCTTCAGAGTGAAAAAAATAACAAATTGAATAGATACTAGGTATGGGACACTATAATACTACCTTGGGTGCAAAAGTCCAAGAGGTAAGAGATTTTATTTGATAAAGAGACATTTTGTTCATGCAATGGAAATAATCTTTACGTGAGTATGAAAAGAGACAAAATGATAATCCTTGGAACATTTATACAGTAAAAAGAATGCATATACAGTTTTGAATAGAAGTAGAAAGAGAGACTTGAAAAGACATTTAAAAAGCATTTGTAAAGTAGTGATGGACAAAGGTTTATGACAATAGGCATTTATGAACTGGAGGGTGGGATTGCAATGTCATTTTGAAAATGGAAAATATTGTGCACATTCCAAGCATTCTAAAAATTATAAATGTTGATGGTTATTGGGGTGTGATAAAATATTTGTGGGGAAGAAGGGCATCTTGTAAATAATTCTGATAAAAAGAAATGCTCTCTCTCTCTCTCTCTCTCTCTATATATATATATATATATATATATATATATATATAGGTCTACTTGACATTACCAAAATGTCAGTAGACCAAATTTTATATTACTGAGACTAAAAGAGTGAAGTTTCCTATAAGTGAAACTTCACTATAATGACATTCTGATGGCTGAACAATTGAAATGTCGACACCAAGCTGAGCGGAACAGGAAATCCACTAATTTCTGCACTGTAGTGCTATCTCAGAGTTGGTATATTTAATTTGCAGGGGTTTGGTGGGCACAGCCCCTCATGCAAAAACGTAAAATTGTGAATTACAGTGATTGTAATTTTTGGTTTAACAAATCTCCACTGAAAATTTTTGCTGGGCAGCTGCATGAATATTCAGTGGGATTTGTTATTTTCACACAGCTGTTGGTTTGTGGGCGGGATTTGAAGCAGACTTCTGCAGTTGTCCATTTCATTTAACAGGGCAGTGCTTAACTGGGATGAGTTTTTGCTTTTGTTGGTGCATTATGTGAGAGGTACATTGCACATTATTGGGACAGATTTTTGACAGTAGGCTATGTGGACTTTCATCATTGTCATCTCGGTTATTTGAAATATATAAATGTAACCAAGCTGGGCATTTATGGATGGACTATAAGAAAAAGATGGGTAATAGTGGACAAAGGGGAAGGATATAAAACAAAATGAAAATGATCTGGAAATTGAAATAGAAGCTAGTTTAGAAAAAAAGAATTATAATAAAGGAGAAGAGGATGGAGAGGAGGTAGAGAAATATTCCGAAAGCTGAAGGAGATATAAACGGGAAAGTAGTTAAAGGAAAAAATAATTGTATTGGAAGATGGGTGAAAGATAGGAAAAGGAAGTTTAAAGGAATAAATTAAAAAAGAAAGGAAATAGGTAATAGGTAATGTAAATTAAAAGGAAAATTATTTCCTTTAAATTAAGGAAAAGACAAGGTAATAAATTAAGAATTCTGTTGGTAAATGTAAACAGTATTATAAACATAAAAAAGATGGGTGGCCACGGTGGTGCAGCGGTTAGCGTTGTCGCCTCACAGCAAGAGGTTCTCCAGTTCAACCCTCGGCTGGGGTGCCTTCTGTGTGGAGTTTGCATGTCCTCCCTGTGGTTGCGTGGCTTTTCTCCGGGTGCTCCGGTTTCCTCCCACATCCCAAAGACATGCAGTAGGTGGATTGGACACTCTAAATTGGCCCTAGGTGTGAGTGTGTGTGTGCCTTCTATGGAAGGTTGGGTGCCGGGCTGGCAACTCGACACTGCAAAACTTCACTGCCAATCCTGTGTGCGGACAGATGATCCGCTGTGGCGACCCCTAACCGGGAAAAGCCGAAAGAAGAAGAAGAAGATTATAAACATAAAAAAGATATGGATTTTAGAATAGTATAATAAATGTAATGTAGATATAATTGTACTGGGAGACATAAGATTCTTAACAAATGAAGAAAGATTGCAAACAGAAAAATATCTAGGATCAAAATATAAAATGGAATTTGAGAAATTAATGTTGTTCAGGATAGCAGTATTATGTAGGAGAGAAGTGAAAATATGAGATGTAACACTAGTAAGAATGGGAAGATTAACTACTGTTGATTTAAGATGGCAATAAAATTATAGCTTTATATGCTTATATACGTATGATAATTTACTTCAGCAGATGTTAAATTATATAGTAGTGAATATGAATATTAGAATTACAGGGGATTTTAACTGTGATTTAAGAGGTAAAAGAAAAAAGAAAGGAAAGGACATAAGAAAAATGATAGAAGTTATGAAATATTGTAAATTGGTTATATGGAATATACATTTTTGGACTATAAAAGGGGTATTCTTAAATGTGAAATTGATTACTTTATAATATCTGAAAGAATAAGTATAGCAGAAAGAGAAATAGTTGTAATATGATTGGAGATAAATGAAAATTAAGAATAGGAATGGGAATAAAAAGAATAAATGAAATAGGATAGAATGAAAAAGGAAAAGGAGAAATTATACAGTTATGGAGAGATCATGTTACTATGAAGGCATTTTATATTAATTGGTCAGAATAGTGGATTACATAAAAAAAAAAAAAAAAAAATATATATATATATATATATATATGTATATATATATATATATATATATATATTTATATATATAGTTATATATATAGTTTTATATATATATATATATATATATATATATATATATATATATATATATATATATAAATATAGTTCCCCTTCATGAGATCGAATATATGAATACTCGAAACTCCTAAGCCGAGCCCAAAATCTCAAGTATTCATATACTCGAAATTGTGAAGGGGCACAAAAGGAAAGTAAAAAACATTTTTTCTAAAGTTTTTGCAGGGGGGCTGCACCCCCTGCACCCCCACACCCCCATACTTAAATATATCAACTCCAAGATCGCACTACAGCAAAGGAGATGGAAATGTACCATTATGCACTATATGTATAAGCGCACAACGGGACACTTTCCATTCCTCCTGAAGTCTTGATCATAAACCTGCACATTAAGGAAGGAACAGTACAGGGGGATCCAGCCCCCTACAAAAAGGTAAGTAAAATCCTTAATCTAATTTTTTACACTGCCCGTTTACAATTTTGAATTACTGAAACTCGAGGTTTTTAACTCGATCTTATGAGTTTCGAGCTTTCAGTAATTCGATCTTGTGAAGGGGAACCATATATATATATATATATATATATTTATATATATATATGTGTGTGTGTGTGTGTATGTGTATGTATATATATATATATATATATATATATATATATATATATATATTTATATATATATATATATGTGTGTGTGTGTGTGTGTGTGTGTGTGTATGTATATATATATATATATATATATATATTTATATATATCTATATATAAATATATATATATATATATATATATATATATATATACATATATATATATATATTACAATGGCAGAGAAAAACAAAAAAGATAAAAGAAAAAGATATGTAGAGATATATGAAAAAATTTAGAAAAGAATGAAAGAGATTATTACGATAAAGAAAAAGAATTATACAAAAGAAATTATGAAAGGATTAATAATTTATTATACAAAGATATTTATTACAAGGAAAAAGGGAAGAAATGTCAGCATACTTAAGTAAGTTTCTGAAAGAAGACAGTAGCGTAATGAGAAAAGAGGTAGAAAGAAAACAAACACAGATTATGGAAACTGTAGTTCATTACATGGAAAAATGATTTGAAAGAAAACAGAAAGGATTTAACAACATATAGAAAATAAAAGAAATTCTGATCAAGTAAATAAGGAAATTGAAAATGAGATTACTATGTATGAGTGAGATAAAGTGCTTAGACAGGGAAATATAGAAAAATGCTTAAACAGGTAAATATGGATTTGGTAGCAGGCCCAGATAGGATAGGATATGAAATGTATAAAAATTGAATGGCAAAAAGAATATTTTTACATGTTTTGAATGAATGGTTAAATGAAGGTTTTCGCTATAAGGAACTGTGCACTGGAATATTAAAATTCATATGAAAAAAATAAAAAATATGATAAAAAAATTGGAGACCAGTAGTATTAAATAATACAGATCATAAGATATTTATGAAGATAATTCACATAATTCATAAAAGATTGGAAAATAATATAGACATGTAATGGAAGAAAATTCATACTGTATGAAAGGAAAGGGATGTCAAGAATTACTAATGATAGAGAAGATGTATGGTAGGTGATATTAATAAGCTTTTGGTTAAAAAGAGCATAAAACTTTATGGGATTTAATGGAAGCATATAACTGTAGTAATAAAATTAAGAATGTTTGTATGACAGGGTATAGTAATAATAAAATAAGAATTCTAGCAAATGGCTTCTTAAGTAAAGAAATTGGGATGAGTAATGGGATAAGACACAGTTGTCCTATGAGTGGTACATTATTTCCTTTAGTTATGAATACAGTAGTAAATAAGGTAAATTGTAAAATGGAAAATGGAAAGTATACAATGCAAACAGGTGTAGGAATTCCAGTTCTGATGGCATATGCAGATGATATTATTCTAATAACTAAAATAGTCTATGGGTATAAAAAGCTACATTTGTGTAGTAGATTGTTTAAAAGAAATAGGTGTGACATTAAATTAGGACAAAAACAAAGGTGGGGGATAGGATAAAGATAGGAGGAATACAGTTTATAATGAAAGAAATTTCAGCATTGGGAATACAACTTGGTGATAAAGCAGTAAGTAGAACACAATGGAAAAAAATTAGCAGAATTAAAAGAAATGTGTTTTTCATGGAACAGATACAGATTATTTATTTTAAAAGTTAATTTAATAAATTCAGTATTAATGGGAAAGATAGTGAATTTATCAAGTGTATTTATGATTCTGAGAATGTATGAAAAACAATCAGAAGTGATTCTTTATATTTATATTGGATTCCAGATTAAATCTAGTAAAGACAGGAGTATTATATATTAATAAAGATGAAGGATGACTGAGATTATTAAAGCCAGTTGTATTTGCAGCTTCAGTAAACTTGTATAATGAATAAAGATGAAGGAGGACTGGGATTATTAAAGCTAGTAGTGTTTGCAGCTTCAGTAAATCTGTATAAATTGCTGAAACAGATAAATGAGAAAAATGAGAAATTTTGTAGTAAGACTGTTAAGTATGAAAACGTTTGGGAGATATTAAAATGAAATAAAATAGAAAAATAATGTTTTAGTGAAGAAATGGAAAATTATCAAGAAAAAGTAAAAATGCAGAAGATAAAGATTGATGAGATAGAAGAAGATGGTTGAAACATGGTATAAAATATAACGGTACAATATTATTGTGTTAACTTTGGGAAATTTACCAGAAGAAAAGATTAAGGCTATAAAAGAAAGAAATAATTGGTATAGTAATAAAATAGAATGTCAGGATTTTCTATGGAGACTTGGAAGAAAGAAATTACCAGTGAACGCAAATATGCCTTATAAAAAGAAAAATAAGAGAATATGTTTGTACTGTGGTGAAAAAAAAACACAGAACATATTTTTTGAAATAATAAAATTGATAATAAACTAGCCGCCAAAAAACCTGATAAACTCTCCGTGTCCAGGGCCAGAAAGAATAAATATAAAATCAATAAACTAAAGGAAACGAAGCGAAACAGCAACGAATGCATAAATAAATAAAATGTAGTTTATTCAATGGTGTCCAGACAGATAAGCGCTTTTGCTAACAAGCATCATCAGATCTTTAAAACATTCACCTTGTAACAGAATCACTTTTATACAATAAAAATTATCTATGGTCCAATCAGGGCTTGCAAACAATTAACTCATTGATATCACAAAAATCATGACTTGTGTTAGAAACAAGTCTTTATATCGGGCCATACCCATTAAAATATCATATAAAAAATTATATATGTACTAAGCTAATGCTTTAAAATAAAATGCAAAAAAATATATGTAACACATATCATATGCTGCGAATGCATATTGTTGCAAACTTAAAATAATGTGTATATATGTATATAAAATCAATGTTAATTGAAATCCTGCATATAAATAACCTAAATATCAATCTATAACTCATTTCATATATCTGTATATAAACTTATATATACACACACTAAATCAACCATATCCTGATACAGAGAGAATATCAAGCTGTCCCAATGGCACTCCAAAATTCACCAGCACGAACACCAGTCCAAAAGATGTAAAAACAAAACAATTTTATTGTAAAAAACATCCGTTGAGCGCTTTCATCTTACATAAAAGACTTCATCAGAACAACTAACCCATCTTTTCAGTGCTCTTATAAATGAAAAAGTTTCATCACCTGACAAATGTTGATTAAAATTTAAAGTGCTAATGCTGGTATTTATAATTCCTTCCTATATAAACCATACTAATTGTCTAACCTATCCAGGTGTACAAGTTTTGACATTGTCCATAAGATATTGACAAATAAGTAAATAAAATAATGAAAAAATAAGTAAATAAAAAACAATTACTACATTTAAACACCAAAATAGGTAGTCCCTAATAATAAGGGCATTAAACCTACATGCATTCACAACTATTACATTTCCCAAACATATGCAATATTTTAACTATTACCTAAAGTTGTCTAATATAGGTTTAATCGAAATGTGTTCATTAATTCCAGGATAAACTGATGCATTAAGTTTGATTTGCCACCTTACTTCCTTGTCACTAGCAGCTTTTTTGATATCACCCCCTCTCACGTTGCACTTAGCCAACTCCAATATACCAAATTTAAAGGATGAACAGTCCTTACTGTCATTCAGATGTTTCCATAGGGCGTTGTTGTCGTCATGTTTTTTAATACTGTAATAATGGTCATAAAATAAAACGAACATCTTATTTCAGAAGGGTAATTGTAGGTCAAAAAATTTAGTATTGGCCACCTGCACACACTGTCCCTGCTACTATGTAGGGAAGACCGTTAGATGTTTACGTAACAGGATTTATGACCATTATTACAGTATTAAAAAACATGACGACAACAACGCCCTATGGAAACATCTGAATGACACTAAGGACTGTTGGGACAGCTTGTGGGGATTACTTTTTATTCAGTTGACTGTTCCAGTTATCAGCATTTTATACAGAGAGAATATCAGTGTGGTTATGCTTTAAAAATATAAACAGAGGGGATGGATATTTTAATGCTTATGATGTTTATTTAATATTCCTACATCTTCTTAGAACTGGCTTTATGGATGCCCTTTCATTGAGGCCCTTCCCTTTGTCTGCCCTTAGTTTCATAATCCAATTTCCCTCCCTGCACTCCATGTAGTTCCTAATATCTCCTCCACGAGTGCTGGGTGTTATAACTTCTAGGGCTCTAAATAGGAAGTTGTGCGTCTCTCCATACTGTACTGTATGCTTGGCTAGTGCATTGTGTACTATACCCTTTTTGATGTGATAGACGTGTTCCCGTATTCTATCCCTGAAAACCCTATTGGTTTTCCCCACATAGAAGGAGGAGCAGATCTGGCACACAGTGAAATATGCCAGGTGGGAAGTCATGCAATTAGCTGTTGCAGATATTCGAAATTCCTTGTGTAAATCTGGATGAGAAAATTCATCTTTTGTATCTATATATATATATATATATATATATATATATATATATATATACAGAAATTGCAGTGGCCACAGGGCACAGTATGTCCACCTTCAGGTATCAATTCATTATTTTTAGGGTAACACAATAACCTTTTTAGGTTCTTCTTGTTCCTAAACAAAAAGTGTGGCTCATCTCCAACTAATTTCTTTATACTCTCATCCGTTTGTAAATCAGACCAATGTCTGGTGATAATATCTCTGATGTCTGTATGGTCTGAAGTGAAAAAAGATGGAATTTTAACAAAGGATGGATTAGTAATAGTATCAGTAACATTCCTAGTGATAGCTGGCCCAATGTAAGGTGCAGCAACATCTTGCCTCAAAAATGGAATGTTGCTTAATTGTCTTGTGATATCTACTTCATGATATCCTCTCTTTAGTAATTTGCTTTTTAACTCAAGTAATTCTTGTGATAGTCCAGCTTCAGAGGGGTTCAATCGGGAGGCTCTGATGCCTTGCCCTTTAATGATGTTCCTAAATACATATGTTGGATGCATGCTAGATCTCAGTAACAATGTATTTCAATAACATGGTTTCCTATAAATGCCAGTGTTGATCATTCCACTTGGTAATTTCTCAATGTATAAATCTAGAAAGTCTATCTTACTACTAGATTTGTTCATAGTAAACTTTAGGAAATCTGTCAGGTTATTCATTTTCTTTAGCAATGTTCTAATTGCTGTATTTGCCCCTGCCACAGGACAAAGAGATCATCGACAAAACATCGATAAAACCTGACATACTCTCTAAATTCAGTAATTTGAAATAGAACCGTTTCCTCCCAATATGCCAAGAGCATATTAGCATAGCTGTTTGCACATGGGGTGCCCATGGCCACCCCATCTTGCTGTCTATAAATATTGTCTCCAAACATGAATAGATTATTCTCAAGGACTAATTCTAATAAATACACAATAAGATCTATTTGTACTGCCGAGTAATGACTGTGTCCCTTCAGGTATTCAGTAATGTACTGTATGCCAAGTTCATCTGGTATAATAGTGAACAGGGACAGAACATCAAACGTAACCAAAGTTATGTCTTTGATGTCATTAACTCCTTTCAAGCAGTCATAAAATTCTATAAGGAATTGTTTGGTATCCCTAAGTACATAACTATTACTGTTTAAGACCGGTCTCAGATGTTTCTCAACAAACACTGATAAATGCTCAGTAACCCATCCACTGCCTGCAACAATTGGTCTCATAGGTGGATCTTGTATGTTTTTATGAATTTTGGGTAGGCCATGAATTATAGGAATGAGAGGGGCTTTGATTAATAAATAATCAAATAATTCTTTATTGATGATGCCACCTTTCTGCATATCTAACAGCATGTCCATTACATGTCTTATAATCTCTTGAACTTGTTCTTGTGTAATCAGTTTATAATATGCATCATCTAAGAGATGATTCATAGATCTAATATCATGATTTGCATCCATGATAACAATTAAGCAACGTTCCATTTTGGAGGCAAGATGTTGCTGCACCTTACATTGGACCAGCTATCACTAGGAATGTTACTGATACTATTACTAATCCATCCCTTGTTAAAATTCCATCTTTTTTCACTTCAGACCATACAGACATCAGAGATATTATCACCAGACATTGGTCTGATTTACAAACGGATGAGAGTATAAAGAAATTAGTTGGACATGAGCCACACCTTTTTGTTTAGGAACAAGAAGAACCTAAAAAGGTTATTGTGTTACCCTAAAAATAATGAATTGATACCTGAAGGTGGACATACTGTGCCCTGTGGCCACTGCAATTTCTGTATATATATAGATACAAAAGATGAATTTTCTCATCCAGATTTACACAAGGAATTTCGAATATCTGCAACAGCTAATTGCATGACTTCCCACCTGGTATATTTGGCTGTGTGCCAGATCTGCTCCTCCTTCTATGTGGGGAAAACCAATAGGGTTTTCAGGGATAGAATACGGGAACACGTCTATCACATCAAAAAGGGTATAGTACACAATGTACTAGCCAAGCATACAGTACAGTATGGAGAGACACACAACTTCCTATTTAGAGCCCTAGAAGTTATAACACCCAGCACTCGTGGAGGAGATATTAGGAACTACACGGAGTGCAGGGAGGGAAACTGGATTATGAAACTAAGGGCAGACAAAGGGAAGGGCCTCAATCAAAGGGCATCCATAAAGCCAGTTCTAAGAAGACGTAGGAATATTAAATAAACATCATAAGCATTAAAATATCCATCCCCTCTGTTTATATTTTTAAAGCATAACCACACCGATATTCTCTCTGTACTCAGGATATGGTTGATTTAGTGTGTGTATATATAAGTTTATATACAGATATATGAATTGAGTTATAGATTGATAGTTAGGTTATTTATATGCAGGATTTCTATTAACATTGATTTTATATACATATATACACATTATTTTAAGTTTGCAACAATATGCATTCGCAGCATATGATATGTGTTACATATATTTTTTGCATTTTATTTTAAAGCATTAGCTTAGTACATATATATTTTTTTTATATGATATTTTAATGGGTATGGCCCGATATAAAGGCTTGTTTCTAATACAAGTCGTGATTTTTGTGATATCAATTAGTTAATTGTTTGCAAGCCCTGATTGGACCATAGATAATTTTTATTGTATAAAAGTGATTCTGTTACAAGGTGAATGTTTTAAAGATCTGATGATGCTTGTTAGCGAAAGCGCTTATCTGTCTGGACACCATTGAATAAAGTACGTTTTATTTATTTATACATTCGTTCCTGTTTCGCTTCATTTCCTTTAGTTTATTGATATTTTTTGAAATATTAAACAGTGGAGAAATTATGTGAAATTTGTTTGATAAAAATGTTTTGGAGAGTTTAAAGATAGCAATATAAATATGGATATGACTGAATATGGATATTATAAAAATATAAACCAAGAATATAAAATAAGAATGGAGCAAAAGTTGTTGTATGTAGTATAGGTGATTTGGAATGAATGATTAAATGAGATTAAGTTTAGCAGAAAGTGGAAATTATCAATAATATTAAGAAAAAATCAAACAGTGGTTATGGAAAAAGAGTAGGGGTCTAGTTTGAAGAAAAATGCATAGAGATGAAAAATAGAATGTATAAGAATGTAATTGTGTAATTTTATCTGTAAATATGGACAGTTGTTTTTAAAAAATATAAATAATGTGTCATGTAAATAGGATGTAAATAAAAGTTCCCTACTGTTTTTGATAGGTGCTGTGGGATCTTTTACTGCCACTTGAAATAACATCAGCTTAAGCAGCTAAGACTACAGTTTAATGTCTCATCCAAAGGATAGAACTCTCAGGACTCCCCTTAATGCAGCTATGCATTGTCAACAATCCAATCACCTGGAGTAGGAAGCAAACCCACAACCTTCTGGTCTTCCAGTACCAAAGACAAGTGTGCGTGCTTTTGCACTACTGGTATTGCTAATTATATATAATATAATAGCTCCTCCCAGCATGTGTAGAAGTCATATACATCATTGCATGTCAGGTGTTTGGACAGGGAAATGAGTCTGACATATTAATAAAAAATCCCTATGGCAACAGGAATGATACTACAGTGGATTGCCTCAAACTCCACTCGGGTAACAAGAGAGTTTTGGATTAGGACTGAGGGGGATGGGAGTAGCTCCTGGTGTACAAAATCCAGGAAAGGCACCAGTGCCAGCCGATGGTCTACTCCACAGAAGCCAAAAAGAAAAACAAAAGTGAAGTTATATGGAAATAAATATTCCACTCAGACAGTGACTTGCATTCAGAAGAAGATGACAAGGTTTTGTTTCCTAAAAGAAAAAGCACTTTCAACCCCCCCTTAATCCCACATTAAACATTTTTTCTAAGGTCTGCAGAAAAGAAGTCAGATCAGTCCTACAGAATAAACTGCTCTTTAGTTGGTTTAACCTTTCTGTGAATGAGAAATCAGCTGTCAAACAACTCCAAGCTACCCCTGACATCAGAGTTATGAAAGCGGACAAAGGAGCAGGTTTAGTCAATATGGACAACCGTTCTTATGTTAAAAAAATGGAAGAGGTTCTTAGTAACAAAGAAAACTACAAAATTGTGTCTTCTGACTTTGTTATGGAGAGTTTCCTACGTATTAATAACACTCTGACTAAACTTTATCAAAAAGAACTTATCTCACATTTTGAGCTGGAGTTTATGGAAGTAAGTTTCCCACTAGTGGACAGGATGTTTAGCATCCCTAAAACACATAAGGACCCAAATAACCCCCCTCTTAGATATATAGTGGCTTCAAGTAAAATGAAAACAGAATATAGCTCTGCCTTGCTTGACTTTTTTTCTGAATCCACTGGTCCAGTCCTCCCAGTTTTATTTGAAAGATTCCTGGGAATTTTTAAACCAGATCCACAACTGCCCTCCCTTCACTGGTCACATTACATTAGTGACACTTGGCATTGTGGCCGTCTATTCCAACATCCCTCATCAAGAAGGTTTTCCTAGAGTGGGTGATTACCTTGCGAAGCACACCCACACCCCCACACACAGGATCCCAGTGTCATTGGCCCTCTTGAAATTACTACTAGAAAACAATTTATTTTCTTTCAATGGTAATATCTACCAGCAAGTCCAGGGAGTTGCTATGGGGGCTAAAATGGCCCCCTCCTATGCTAACCTAGTTCTCAGTTCCTGGGAGGCAGAAGTTCTCATTAAGCTTAGAGGGTTTTGAACAGGTCCATCTATATAAATGTTATATAGATGATATTTTTTTCCTGTGGACAGGGTCCTCAGTTGAACTAGATTTGTTCTTGGACAGGGTTTACAATAGTATTGACTTTCTAGATTTCACTCTTTCGGGCAAAGGAGACTCAGTACATTTCTCAGATGTGTCTCTCTCCATTAATCTCCTCACTAACAAGTTTTCCTCAAACATTCATAGGAGAACTACTTTCCATAAAAAATACCTGGATTTTGGCAGCCAACACCCGCTTTTTATGAAGAAGAACATTGTTAAGGGGCAATTTGTGCGGCTCAGCCATATAGTCAGTGATGATATAATTTTCAACAATGAGAGCCTTTTCCTCAAGCGTCTGTTCACAGACAAACACTACCTACTCACTTTGCTAACACCATCCTTGAAGAGGTTACAGTTAATAGACACAGCAAATACCTTCCTATTTTGCTGCATGGCTTTTGCCCAAATCCCAGTCCTTCCTCAAATGACAGCTGACATTTTCCTGTATCAATTTCAGTAGATGCTGAACCCATTCGTAATGTCATTTCCAGAAATTGGGATATCATTTCCAGTTCTCAAGACATAAGTAAGGTGCTTGGCCCAGCTCCCTCATTCAGTTATAAGAGATCTCAATCCCTTAAATCAGTTTTTGATTTTGCTGGACAGAGAAATTTAATCGCACCTCCCCTTTCAGTAAGAATGTTCAGTTGTGGCAAATGTATTTGCTGTCAATACATTGCCAGGGGTGACAGTTTCACTTTACAAACCCCTAAGTATGTCATTCATGTTTCAAATGCCTTTGACTGCAATTCCACCTGCATAGTTTATCTTGCAGTTTGGAGCCACTGTGGTGCTTTTTATGTAGGCAAGACTATAAGAAAACTCAGCGACAGAATTAAAGAGCATTACCAGGCTATTAGAAAGGGAGATGTAAAAAAAATGCAGTAGCAAAACACAAGTTAACAAACCTCTTATGCTCTAATTTCAAATTTCTAGTGTTGGATAATGTTTCCTTGATTTATGGTGATGGCAACCCCCAGCTAGAAGTGAAAGAGCTCAGATGGCAGGTTAAACTTCAGGCTGACATACCTCCTAGCCTTAATGGAAATTTGAATGCCAAGAGTATCCTTAAGTGGTCACAATAGGGTGAAGTTTCTCCTCCCCTATCTTTTGTATTAACTATGCATTAGTTTGTTGTTCTTAAACTGAGTCCAACAGTTATTTCTTTGTATTTCTGATGAAGTTCGACTTTGCAATGTAAAAGTAAATGAATGAAAGCGCTTAAATACCTTTTTTTGTTTGCTGTTACAGTATGTGGATATTTCACTACTGGTTTTAATCGATTTTTTTGCTGGAAGATTGTGAATATTTCACTGCTGGAATTAATTCAATATTTTGCTGAATACTGCTGGAGTTATACTGATTATTTTTTGCTGTGAACTACCTGCTGCTTTCCTTCATTTCCACAAGGTTTGCGGGTTTTTTATAAGTTTCAGTGAACTTTGAGACAAAGTGTTTAATTATATTTAATTAATCATGTTTAAAAAGGAGATAACGTCTGTCCCTTCTGTTTGTCTCCAAAGGAATTTCAAACAAGAATTTCAGTCTGTGCCCCTTCTAAGTAAAGTCCGTCTGACATTTTGACAATCTTATTATAGCCACTGCATCTTGAAAGTTTATATTTTGATATAAATTGATATAATTTTTTTAGGGTATCAGAAATTTGGGAAGCTCTCAGGGCAAAGGGAGCTTTTTTCACTGTGAATGAGTCATTAAACCTTCTTTTGTCAAGCAAAGAAAGCTATTTACTTGACAGTCTCATTTAAAGTTATATTTTTCAACGAAACCTCAATGCTATTTCTGTGGTTTCTTCATTCAATATCAGAACATTTTCTTTGGTCATAAAGCTCTCTTGATTATTAGCCACAACTTTCTTCAATTTTCAGAAGCTTATTTTCAGATGCAGAAATTTTGTTTTCAGTATCTTCATTTTTTGTAAGAATTTTAGATAAAATCATAATTGCAGACAATGGCATACCTAGGAGCCATCAATGATTCAGCCAACAAGTGTCTTTAGTGCTAAGGTGTTTCATTGCAGTAAGTTTCATAGGTTCATAGATTAGTACTAGGCTAACTGCACTTGCGAGCCATTTTAAGCCTAGCCAATTATCCCTTGTGAGACTCCAACCCTACACCTTGTGTTTGTAAGGCAAACACCTTAACCATTAGGCCACCCTCCCAACCCTTCTCTGTGTAATGTATTGTGTAAGCTGGTGGTACATTTTGTGTTGTTTATTTCCCATTTTCTTCAGTCTTGTGACCATAGTCATGGTATATATAATTTTAGGGGGGTGTGCAGGGTAAAAGATATTTGTGTTTTTTATGCCTTTTTAGCTCATTGTTTTTCAGTATGTAATTTCTGATGAATGGTGAGCCAAAAGGCAGTATTTCATGTTTGTGTTGGTAAACTGCAGATGACAGATATGTCATTTTCTCAATAGGTTTTTTGCAGAGGCATTTTTTAATCTACCACAGAGATAGTCAGTTCTGATTTTCTCCTAGTTAAGTTAAGTTAGTTTCTTTCTTCCTCATTAATTTTAGTCTGTTCTGGTTTAGTTCTCTTTTTCTGGATCTGTAAGAGTTGACATTTAATTTTAACAGCTTGAATTTCCACCTTTTTTTATTTTGTAGTTGTATCAGTCCAGCAAGAAGTTCTAGGGTAGCACTCTGTAGGAATTTCTTCCAGGATAAACCAAAGTATACTTTTCTTCCTGTACAGGAGATTTTAAAAGAAAAAAAAAGTAGAAGACTGGCATTTTTCCACAAAAGTAGGGGGAGAAGCATATCTTTTCTGTATAAAATGGGACAGCCCTACATGCAGAATCAGTGGTACTGGGTGCATTTTAATAGCTTGGACTTTAACTATCAATGTCTATAGACATTAACTTCAGCTATCATATTTTAATTAAAATTTTCTGTTTCATTTCATTCCACATTTCTTGGTTTGCATGCTGGATATTTTGCATAACCCAGATGCCTAAATATCTTATTCTAAAATGTCCCCACAAAGATGGAAAACTTTAGATCAAATCATGTGTAGGTACATAATTTATAGCTATTGCTTTCACCTTTGTCACATTTATTTTATAACCTGCCATGATTTGTCCCCTTTTATATCACTAATCCCAGGTCCTTTTATCCATCAATGTCCAGCAGTTACTTACAAAATACTTTGATCCAACCAGATGCCTCTCACTCTTGTATTTATTAATGCATTTGCAGACCTCACCAACTGCCTTTTGACCGGCACAAATATCATACAAAATCCAAATGGCCTGAATTAATTTACTCTGCTAATGTCCCATCTCTGTTACTACAACCATGTATTATGCCATTACCATTTCAGGCAGCAAAATGTTTGAGCAGGACCCAAGTTACTTTTACTAGAGACATATTTGGAGAACAAAATGATAGTAATTATACTAATGATTCCTATAAATGGCTTCTCCTGCCGTGCTACTTCTTCACACCTTTTGGATTTAGCTCAGGTCTAGCATTGCAAACAGATACTCTTTACAGTTCATTTGTCTTGATCCACTGTGCTGTGCTAAGCATCCACATGACATTATAGCTTGAGTTGCTTGCATGCATCCCTAGGTTCGGTAATTTCAGAATGTACTTAGTATCATAAGGACAATGCATCAGAAGTATGACTTTATTTATAACTGAAGATATCAAAGTTCGGTCTAGAAGTCGGGGTGAAATTATGGGCTAGTACCGCAGGCTCAGTGTGGGCAGGGTAGAGATACTACAGTAGTACCTATCACATTTCAGAACACCAAAATCACTAGCAGGTGTTGTACACCTGTGATGTAACACTGAATGTTACATTGTATTATATATATATCTAGTGGTACAGCAGAAATTCAGATAAACATTGTAGAAGTTAATGCGAGCATCTAGGTTAGATTTATATGTTTCAGTTCAAGTTCTTGAAAGTCTCTGTAATGACTTTATTTCTGGTAATGCAGTACTCTACGCTCATTTCTTATATACTGTTGCAGTTAATGTTTAAATAGTATATTATTTTTAACTATTTGCCATTTTCATTCCTTTTGCCATTTTAATTATGTTGAAAGTTGCTGTTTTCCTTTTTTTTTGTAATGGATTCTAATTAATCCATTACTGCATTGAGTTTGTTTTGATATTTTAAATTTGTGATTGTGTACAGGCATGTAACATTATTCAGGTTTCCTGTCACTGTTTAATGAGAAAGATGGTCTTTGTATTTCTGCATATTGAGAAATACTAGGTAGTCAGGCTGTCATTTTTGCACGCCAGTCAAGGAACCTTGATGTCTAGATGATGTATTTATCTGCAAATGCCTCACTCTGTACAGAGTCCTGTTATAATTCTCCTACTGCCTTCAAGGGTTGGGAATGTACATACGGCAGGGTGTTTTCTGCAGGCTAGTCAGAGTTACATGTTGCATTATGGTTTCCTGTGGTACGTCTCTGGAGTCCTTGCATTTCTGTGTGACTAAGAATGAGCTCCAGCAATGGTTTCCCTTATCTGTTGGTGACATTCCCATTGTCTCTGGTGTACTTTCCCTTATACTACCTTGTATCATATGTGTATCATTTGTATTTCTATAGTATTCATCTCTACTCTGCATGGCTCTCTTTACCATTTGTATATTGTTAAGCTATCTCTGAGTCCTTTATCTAACTCTTAAACTATTCATTTTTTCACTCCTAAACAGACTTGATGTTTCCTTTCTGTCTTCCTCATTTCACCACTGCTATACTACCCCTTCCTAGATCCTGTCAACTTAACCAATATTGTTTTCTTTTTCTTTTCTGTGCATCACATATTTGATATGTATATCACCTACTTTATTTCTGTACGACATAGATATCAAGCTCTGCTAAATGATTCCCCTCCTTGCCTGTATTACCAAATTAATCCCAGATTAGCTAACTTCCCAGTTCACAGGATATTACTTCCTAGGTTGTCTGAAAGTTGATATCCTTCTGAAACAGTCTGTGAATCAGTGTATGTTTTATACTAGTGCCCTTCTCAAGCTATAGTAACAGCCTTCAGTGGAAAAATCCTACCCAGAAACTAGTTCATCAATTTAGTTCATAATTGTAATAATATTCCACGTGGAACCAGTTTATAGCAGCTATTTGTCTCTGTCCTGTATTTGTCTTCTTCTGTTATGTACAGTACTTCTGCATACCAGCTTCAGTGCTCTGGTGTTCATCTTATGCCCTCTTTGACTGGATGGTAATGTCACCTACTGTCCAAATGTTTGCCTCATGTTTTCTGCTCTGTACCTCATAAAAATTTGTGATTTTCTATTTTTTTGTGGCAAATTAGTGAGGACTAAATTCACTAAATAATGACAGGCATTTCAGACTTTATATCCTTCAGAAAATGCATACGAACACAAGACATTTTATTCTAGCAACTTTCTAAGTTTATAAGAATAATATTTAACATATGTCCCTCTTTTGGGGGCTTTGTCTCCCATTATTTTTGACTTTGTCCATTTTTTTTGTGCTAAGAGGCTGAAAGCTATGCTAAATACACTAGCTCTTCTTGTTCAAGTCATCTTTTGTATGCCATTTTGTGCTCTTCATCATTCCTGACTTCCTAAATTTTCATTGTATTTTTTTTCTCTTTTCAGTCTTTTCCCACTTCTGCCTCCTTTTTCTGATCTTGGCCTCTTCGGGTGCCTCTGTCATCTTGATTTTATGATTACTCTGCTATATTCAGATTTAGGCTTCTTCTTTGAAACCTGCATGTCAATATTGCAATTGAAGAGTCGTGAGTATTTATAATTTATTGTATTAATAGTTGCAGCCCACATATTTTAAGCATTGCTTACAGATTCCTTTAATGAATGACTTATCCCCATAAAATGAAAATACATTCTTAAAGTAGTATGCAAGGAAAGATGCACTGCCTTTAAGATTTTGATACAGAATGCAGATGTTTGCATTTTGAAAATATGCTGTTTTTCCGCTTCCAAGCTTTTCAATATTGATTAAATTTTTACTACAAATGATGTTTAAGCTATATTCTATGAACTGCAATTTAATTCAAGAAGTCCATGTTAAAATACTAGCCTCATATCAATATATAAGAACCCAGAAGTCATAGGGGAAGTTTAGTGAGAATAGAAGACTAACAGAGTAGATAAGCATAATCACCAGCAGGGCCCCCTTCCTTCCACTTCCCAGTTTCCCTTTTTTAAAAATACTAGTTAAAACTTCTAGTAAAGGCAAGCATTCTTAACTTGGACACAGAGTCATTATTCTAATGAAAACTACAAAGGAGAAATTGGAGGTTGAGTTCAGATGCTTTTCTTTTTATTAAATCTTAAAAAAAAACTGAACATTTGCTTCTGTTGAGACCTTTTTTGCTGATATATGTAAATCATGAAACTGCAGCATCTATATTTTAATGCTGAAAGGATAAGGCTCTTAATGAAAAAAAAAAACTCAAACATATATCTGGCCAGAGGCTCTTGTTAGTCCTGTGGCAGTGATACCAGCTCAGTATGATGGAGGTATATTTATTTATTTATTTATTTATTTATTTATTTATTTATTTATTGTCATTTATTTAAAAGGAAAGTTTGACTTAACAGTGCCCTTTTCCAATGAAGGCCTGGAGAGGAAAGCTGCATTATACAGACAGTGTAGATATTATTTGTATTGTTTTATCATTTGCAGTCAGTTTCATTCATGAGCAAATGTTCCATTATTCAGATATCCTTGATATCAGTTCCATTATTTACAAGCAGTTTTGATTAAAAATAACAGTTACATGGGTTGTTTATTTTTTAATATAGTGAGATATATGCAGTACAATATCATTAGTATGCATATATTGCCAGGTTTTACGTAAGATTATTTATTACTATAATACTTGTTAAAAATGTTGGGCATAAAGATAAACAGTTAGATCAGCCCAAAGAAGGAAGGAAGGAAGGGAGGGAGGAGGTGCAAGGAAGATAAAGAAGATGAGATGATAGAGGAGGGCATAACTGCAATAATGGTACTTTAATTTTTTGTACAGTAGGGGGTTATGGCATAAATTCAGGTCTATATCACTACGCTGAACCATCAGTTCAGCAAACGGAATTTCCATCGTAAATGCAGCTCATCGATTTCCACTCATGTGAGAGGCTGTGTCCCCCCACCCCCCGCTAATTATATATACCAAATCTGAGATTGCAACTATAGTGGGGAAAGAGCAAACGTCCTGATCCTCACTGTATTGCAATCTCAGTCTGAACAGTTCGATGAACAGCATGTTCGATGTAAGTGCACTCAAAATGCCATTCGCTGAACTGATTTTTTGCTAAACTGATATAGACCCCACAAATTCATATAGCCATATTACTATAGCAATAACCAATGACAGGGTGTGGTATATTGAAGATTTACCCAAGGTTGGTGTGGTTTAATCACAAGGGTGAAGCTCAAGTGATTAAACAAAATAAACTGTGGGTAAATCTTCAATATATAATACCCAGGAGTTGGTTATTGCTATTATACAATAACATTATTTAAGAAAGAAATTGCTTAGTTTTCTTAAATAATGTCTTTGTATAATGGCACCATGGTGTTCTTCAGCATCGTTTTCATATCCTGACATTTTCTTGTTGTACTGTGCATGCGTAAGGGACTTAAATTCCCATGCTTAAATAGTACATCAGTGCTTTGGAAATCAAGCAATGGAGAAAGGAAGATCTCTGTTGCTTCTTTTTTTGGGGGGGCGTGGGGGACAAAGTTTGAAGAGGGATGGTATTCTCACTATTAGCAATGCAGTGTGAATAGTGCACGGGAGAGGGATGGTATTCCAACTATTAGCAATGCGGTGTGAATAGTGAGTGTTCTGCATTGTTGTTAGTTTTAATTATCAAGAGGAATGATTTTGTCAGAGGTCCATAAAGGTCTCTTAGTAGTATTATAAAGTTGAATGATGGAATGAAGAGATGGGAATTTTTCAGGGTTGTGTAGTACTTTGAATGCTATAATTGACTTAGTACAATAGGGAATTATTTAGTATCAGCTAGTTTATTTGCTTTAGAGAGAGGCATTGACATGATCTATAATGTTGGTTAGTTACAAATTTGGCTACTTTATTGTACTGTTGTTCTAATTTGGCTTATAGAGAGGATTTGAGATTGCCTAGGATAGGAGAGACATATAATAGAGCACGGAGTAGAAAAGAAGTAGCTATGTTTTCTCTAAAAGTCAGTAAAATAGTGTTTTACTCTATAGAGGCAGCCTAGTTTTGGTGTGTCTTCTTTATGGCTTGTCAAAGGTTGAATATAATCACTCCCATTAATTTGGTTTGGAATACCAGTTCTCTATTGTCTTGTTGGATGACAGTATATTTAAGGTAGTTTTTGATAAGATAGAGAGAGTTGGGGTGAACATTAGTAATTTATTAGAATTAGTATTTTTCAGGAGGAGTTGTTAAGTTGTTGAGCCACGCTTCTCTGGATGAGAAGGATTTCTGGGGTGAGTGTTTGGAAAATGGGTAGTGTCCCAGTAGAGCATATTAGAGTAGAGTTGTTGATGTATTGTAATATGGTGGCCTCTTTGCCTGCTGTATTTAGATCATTGGTACTGGGCTTAAGTTCCAAATGAGAACTAATACTATTTGGTCATTTTTATGATTCTAACAGTGCCCAATCATGGGTCTTTTTTCTGTATTTCTATGTTTGTAATTTGACCTTAACCACCATACTGGGGGGTTCCTAGCTAAAAAGACAAGATTCTTAAAGGAAGCCTCAACGCCCATCTGTCAAGAGACTATTGTTATCCCAGTACCAGTCATACCAGCACAGTATGCTGGAGGTCTTGGGTTCAACTCTCAAATCATATTATAAAAATAAATATTATATATAATGCTATGTAAAAAATTATATTTTCACTACTATGATTCTAACAGTGGTCAAGCAAAGAGCTTTCTCTGTATTTGTAATTTTGGACTTTAACCAGAATGCTGGGGATACCTAGCCGAAAGGCTAAGCTTCTTATGGAAAAACTCAATGCCTATCTGGCTATAGGCTGCTGTTGGTCCAGGGCAGTGATATCCACACTGTATGCTAGAGGTTTTGTGTTCAAGATCTAAATGAGGGCCACTATTATCCTTTCACTTCTATGATTCTAACAGTGCCCACACAGGGGGCTTTCTTTATGGGTTTTTTTTTTGTGTGTGCTTCTAATATGAACTTAACATCCATTTTGGGAGGGGGGGGGGTCCTAGCTGAAAGGATAAGGCTCAAGTGAAAACATAACACCTGTCTATTCAGAAGCTTTTGTTGGTCCAGCAGCAATGATACCAGCATGGTATGTTACAGGGCTTGTATTCATGTCCCAAATGAGAACTAATATTGTCCTGTCACATCTATGAATGCTTAATTTGCTAAGTTAATTTTATCTTTTATAGATAGAATGACTTTTGGCTTTTGACCTTTGTGTGCTTCTATAGTGGCTTACAAATAATCAGAGGCTGTGATAATGAAGACTATAACTCATCTTGACCACGCACTCATACCTAGGGTCAACTTATAGTGTCTTATCATAGTGTAGTGGCACAGTGGTGCAGCAGTCAGTGTTGTTGCCTCACAGCAAGAGGTTCTCTGGTTCATTTCTCGGCTGAGGTACTTTCTGTGCGGAGTCTATATGTCCCCCCCTGCATTTGTGTGGGTTTCTTCCAGGTGATCCAGTTTCCTCCTACATTCCAAATACATGTATTTGGAGGATTTCTCTGTGAGTCCCCACTGAAAATGGGCTCTCTTCCAGTCCGAATTTCTTGGTAAATAAATTTACTTTTACTACTCTGTGACATCAAATAAATTCAAAATGCATTTGGTAACTTTATTGTTTCCACTGGTTTAAAAACATGCAGTATTTTGTATGACTTGGTTAAATACCTTCAGACTTGAAGAATTGTATTCATCAGGATTGTGGTCATATTTGTATTCTTATTGTGTTTTCCTTTTGTTGCTACCATCATTTCCTTCCATCCATCCATGCCCAACCCCATTTTCCCATTTTTGCACATGGGGTCAGGGTGTCACTTCAACAGTGACAATCATCTAAACCCAAGGTTTACACTGCCATGTGGCTAGCCCTGCCATAGTAGTTCATCAGCATCACACCAGGGCCAATTTAGAGTATCCAATAAACCTGCTGCATGTCTTTGCAATGTGTGAGGAAACCAGAGCACCCAGAGAAAACCCACACCAACACATAGAGGACATGCAGACTCCACACAGAAAGCACCCCATCTGAGAATTGAACTGAGGAACCTCTTGCTGTGAGGTGATCCACTGCACCACTGCTACCATCATTTGTCATCCATGAAAGAAAAACTGTAGTTCGTGAAAACTGCTGTCCATTGCACCACTGTGCTACCGTCATTTGTCATCCAGGAAAGAAAAACTGTACTTCATTAAAACTGAAGTTTGTGTTCTTTAAATATAATTAATCAGAAACTGAGTTTTTATGGATGATAACTACAGGGAAACAACTTTATAACATATACATTTTCCAAATTAGTCACCACTCAGTGGTAATGTAAACAATGTCAGTGGTTACAAACATTATTAACTAAGTTTATAGAATTGTGTCCTGCTTAACATGTATGCATTGACAAATGTTCTACATAGTTCTATAGAAATACTTTACATTAAGGTACCTTTAGCCCTAAACATCAGGGTAATAACTTTACTTTTCATATTTTAATTCATTCCTTCCACTGGAGATCTTTTGAGTTTCTAATGTAACTCTCAGTGGACATGGCAGTGGCCTGAGCATTTAAAAAAATAAAGTTATCACCTCACAGTTCAAATAAATGTTCATATCTCTAGAACTTTAAGTGTTACTAGAAAACTGTAAACAGCAAACCATTCAGCAAAAAGTAACCTGGTTGCATACATTTAATTCCAGTTGTTAAACTGGATTTTATAAGACACAATAACAACAGTAAATATAAATTTTGTAATGTTGCATAAACAGCTTACCATTCAAGCAGCACATATACAGAGGAAATTCCTAAATACTCCTAAATGCTTTACCCCCTGCATGGGTCCCTTCAAATTATCTATGCTATGATTCTAATTATTCCCGTTAGGGGTAATATATAATTACTGACAATGGGATGGGGAAGGCCAATCTATAACCAAATGAGATATGTTATTTCGAGCACACAAGGGAAAATTGGCTAGGCTTAAAATGGCCCATAAGGGCAGCTAGCCTAGTACTTACCTACCAACTTATGAACATATGCCCAGTACCATTCTCTTCATACAGCTGCGAGCTTTCATCGTACCGTTCTACTCTCCAGAGTTTCACAGAATGTCCAGATTTTTGCCTCTTATTTTAGGTCTGGCTCTCATAAAATGTCTGTTTTTTCTGGCAAATCATTGAGGATTGATGCCACATTTGTCTTCAGACTTCTTATCATTCAGAAAATACATGCTAATGCAAAACCTTTTAGTATAAACTTTCTAATTCGTAAGAGCAATGTGTAAAAAGTGTTCCTATTTTTTGTACTTTTCTCCCCGTTATTTTTGGTTTTGTTCAGATTTTTGTGCTTACACGTTGAGAGGTGTGGCTTTCATATGAGGCTAAGCAGTGCTATCTTTGCCACTTGATTGTTGAGATATTCTGATCAATATAAAAAATATGATAATACAAACAAATAGTATGCAGATAATATTCAATATCTCTTTATCTGCACTAGGCAGATGGCAAACGTCAGTACGGTTGTGTTTCCTATTGTGTAAGCTTTAAGATGCAATCTTTTAATACTCTGTATGTGGCCTGGTTTGGAATTATTACTGTAGATATGAATAAGTAATATTTGATGCCTAGAGACATCAGTAGGATTAACTGCAGAAACACCTGGAGGCATTACTAGGCTGCAATGAGTTAAAACCTCTGTGTTGACAAACTTTCTGACTGTGTCAGTATACCCTGGCTCACCACAAAAAGATATCATCTATAAAACTTTTAAACTATCCTCTAAATACTTTAGTCAAGTATTAGATGGTATCTGGTTTGGCAGAAGCAGCAGAAAGATGCTTTAAAGAAAGAGTATTAGTTATGCAATTGTCAAAGATATGATCCAGAGGCAATGTATAAATGGGATCCACTATGACAGGTTGATGCATAAGCCACTGACAGCAACCTGGGCAAGTCAAACTCCTGGAGAAATGCTTCCATTAAAACTGTTTTTTTTTTTTGTTTGTTTTTGTTTTGTTAGGGAATAAGCTCACCCCACTCCCACCCCAGCAGTTCCATTTTATGGACTTCCACCTTCCACCCACCCTTATTTGGATATGCTAACTACACTCACACTACAGAAAAAAGAGAAAAAGCCACAAAACTGTGAAAATGACCTACAGTTTAATGATCTTGCAGAGGTGTCGATGAAAAGCAACTAATGGAAATACATTTTCAAGGTCAGAGATAATGGAAATAAGATTCCAATAGTTACACCTTATTAAAAAGTCAGACTTCCAAACAAATGTATTATTTGGTCTGTGATTCACATCCTGTAAATTGTCCTGCTCTATATTGAAGCAAGCACATCAAACACAAACTTAGGAAGGCAGTAGAAACAGGAAAAGCAGTTTCCACCACAATCTGATGTAAATTGTACTATAAATAATATGCTGACTGATACAGAAAAGTTTAATCATCAAAGCGATCTCTAAAAGCTTCCTTTAGATGTTGCATTTTCTGAAAACATGAACTACGGAAAATTGAGAAAATTCCCAAACCAGCACTTTTCGCAGTACAAATGGCTTACATATACGAAGCCTTTGATGCAAGACTTTGTGTATTCTGTGTACTGCTCAGCCCACTAAGTGGTTTGGCAGAAAATGCTGTGTCTGTGCCACACTCCATCAGAAAAAAAGATGGAAAAATATATTATATAAACATTGTTACTTCAAGACATAGCATTCATGTAGTTTTTCAAATGTATTTATAAAGAATTTCAAAGGCACCCGTAATGTTATACATTATTGTTTATAAAAAGAAACTCATAACCTTTTTATGGAAAAAGACAAAAACTGTGGCAGTTGATTAGCAAAATGATCTTATGTAGCTGTTTTCATCATGAAGGCAGTGGGGGTGATTCATTAAAGGTGACATGATAGCATGCTATTTGGTATTCATTAAGCAGGTCTAAAGGGAAACAGCAGAATATGCTAATGACAGCATAAAGAGCCAAAGTGCATACTAATCAACCAATCCAACATGGCGGAGCTATTCAGGAACCTATGAAGCAATCATGTACATTCAGTGTAGGATTTTGCCTTGCACACCCCAAATCTTTGGAATAGGGGCATGATTGCAATTAGAAAAAAATCATGTTAGAGGCTGCTGGTATTATTATGCTGTATGTGCAACAGGCTTTAAATCAGGCTGCTGCTGCCAAACCTTGGGCAAGAAGAAGGGTGTTTCAACCCCATTTGAATTATCACATACTGCATGACACAGAACATGTTGAGAGATACAGGGTGGACAGGAAAACACTGGATGAAATGTGTAACCTCTGGCACCTCCACCTCAGACCTCAGGGAAATCATGGAGAACCCATCCCAAAGCATTCAAAGGTATGTTTAACATTACATATACTAGCTACTGGTACTTTCCAGATACCCACAGGGGATATAGTAGGGGTGACACAGGCATCAGCCTCTAGACTATTACATCAGTTTTTAAATGTAATGCTACTACATCCAAAGGAGTATATCTGTTTCTCATGAACCCACAGGAGACAGCAAGAAACATAAAGGAATTCTATGCAGTAGCACACATTCCTGAAGTGTTGGGGGGTATAGATTGCACACACATAAAAACAAAAGCCCCACCTGGGGAACAGGAAAGGAGGTGCATAAACAGAAAAGGTTTCCACTCTATAAATTGTCAGGTTGTTTGTAATGCTCAAGGGATCATCTACAATGTCTGTGCAGCTAACCCAGGCAGTTTCCATGGCTCACATATATGGCACACTTGTGAGCTGTGTACCAGGTTTGCTAAAGGTGACATTCCTCAAAGTCATCTAATGGGGGATGCAGGTTAAGATCTGAAGCTCTGGCTCATGACAGCCATGAGTAACCTATTCAACCTCATGGAGAAAAGATACAATGAGGCCCATGCTCAAACTAGGAATATCATGGAACGTGTTTGGATTGCTGAAATCAAGGTTCCATTATCTAGACAGTTTGTGCACTGCAGTATGACCCAGGCACCTCTGCCAAAATAATTACAGTCTGTGCCATGTTACACAATATAACACTGAAGAAACAGCTTCAGCAAGGACAGCAAGGAGCAGGACCACAGTGTCAAGGAGCACAGGCAGAGCCAGCAGCAGCAGGGAGCACAGGCAGAGCCAGCAGCAGCAGGGAGCACAGGCAGAGCCAGCAGCAGGGAGCACAGGCAGAGCCAGCAGCAGCAGGGAGCACAGGCAGAGCCAGCAGCAGCAGGGAGCACAGGCAGAGCCAGCAGTAGCAGCAAAAACAGATGGAGTCTGAGGGAGAACCAGCAGCTGCAGGCAGTGCTGGCAGACAGAGGCATGCACAGTATGGCCTGGCTCTGGCTAAGAGGCAAAGGACAGAACACACACTGACTATCTAACTAAAAGCCTAAGATCCCATCCACAGACAAATAGTAAAATTGATGCCTTTCAAACAGTACAACTTTTATTTATCTGTGTAATGGTTGTGCCCTGATTGCATCAGACAGGGACAAACACCAAGGACACAACTTGTATCTGCACTAACAACAAAGGTAAGTGTGGAACCTGTAATGAAAAAAAAGTTATATAACTGATTACTCTCATATGGAAGTATTTATATGCTCCTAAGCACAGAATATGTCTGTGGTGTACAGTTATGTCAATAATATCTCTTCTGTCAGATCTTTGTGTATTCACTTACATATTTCAGACAATAATGTGCATCAAGCATATCAGTTGACTATCATCTATAAAACATCTAACAGGTCAATTATATCCTCATTTGAGCAACTATACCAAGAAGGAGGACTGAAGCAGCTAATGTTTCCAATTCTGTAATGACAGTACTAACTGAAATACAATGATGTTTAATAATTATAGAAGCACTCACTCACAAATAAGTATAAACAAGAAATGAACAACTTTTTTTCTGAAATGCATATTGATAAATGCAAGTTTGTGAATAAGCAGGCATTAGCTATCCACTGTGTGTATCAGAAGTATATGCAACCATAAGTCATAAAGGCATGTGCAAAGGGCAGGGCACAGTCATCATCATTTGCACAGGGTGGGTGGGGAGGGTGAAAAGGAAGGCAAGACTGACGCAAACAAAGTGTGTGTGAGTAAGAAATACATGCATGTATCAGAATATATAGTGTTCAGGGCCAGTGACAACAAATGTATAGCACTCAGCAGTACTGTGTACATAGCCTGTATGTGTTAGAGAGCTATGCGCAAGGGAAACTTTGCTTTTTTCTGTGTCTGCCTGTGTCTGCATGAACGTAATCAAACACTGTGCTAGCATCTTGGAAAGGTGTGAGACTTGCATGGTAGAGTAATCAGTTCAGCATCGTTACCCCCGACCACAAGAGCCACCTCTGCCAGGAGTTGCACTTCTACTTTCACGGTCTGGGCTAGAGTTCAGGGTGCTATCTAAATGTGAGTGATGTCTGTTGGATGAGGTCTCCTCATGATTACTTCCAGAACCATGACCCTGTGGCCTACCATGTCTGGGTGTGGAAACAGCAATCACTGATGGAGCAGTGGATGTAGTGTCACTGCAGAGCAGGATTTTGTACAGCCATGCCTGCTAACACCAGAAGATGTAGCAGCTCTCCTGTCGTGTAGATTTTTTAAGTTTTAAAACAGGTAGATTTATATACACATCATTTGACAATAATTAGTAATTAATCCATTAAAAAATCAAATCACTTTCTGATAGAACACAAGTTGTTAAAACAATTTCTAAAAGAAACAGTGACACTTTATTTAATAGAACGTGCATCTTCAGGGTTTTCCTACATAAAACCTTTGACAATGGTTACAACCAAGATTCTTTGCCACATGTAATATTACTAATATAGTTTATCTTGCTAGTTGTAACCATTGTCACAGTTTTTATGTAGGAAAAACCCTGAAACTATTTAGGGACAGAATATACCAACATTTGTATGACATAAAGAATAAGAACATACAAAATGCCTTAGCGAAACACCTGATGCAATTTGAAAGGTACAGTTTCAATTTCAGAGTATTACAACAGGTAAATTTGAACACAAGAGGGGGAGATCACAATAATTATTTAGAAAGAGTTGAGCTTAGATGGATCTTGAGACCCCAAGCGCATTTGTTTCCTGGGCTTAATAGTAATATAAACATTAAGCCAGTGTTAGATGCACGTTCTGTTAAATAAAGTGTCACTGTCTCTTTTAGATATTGTTTTAACAACTTGTGTTCTATCCAAAAGTGATTTGATTATTTAATGGATTAATTACTAATTATTGTCGCATGATGTGTATATAAATCTACCTGTTTTAAAACTTTTTAAGGATCTGATGAAGCGTAGACTCAGCTATGTGAAAGTGCTTATCCATTTTGGCAGTATCTAATAAATCAAGTTTTAAGTTTTAACAGTATTGGATTGTTCAGCCATGGTGGTTATTTTAGTTTTTATGCTTATTGGAATTCTCGTCTACAGTAACCTTTGGGTGACGACAACAGTTTGCTGTTTTCTCATTGTATGCTGTTTTGTCTGCTGTCGCCTTCACATGGCAGAGGAAATTGATATAGAATTAAAATACATCCCTTCAAACAACAGAACACAATTGGGATGGGATAATATTATGCTAGCAAACCAAGAAAATCCACTATAGGTGATGAACATGGGCAATAGTCATCAATCTACGATGTTGAATAGTACTATGAACTTTCAGGACTTTTTAACAGTGGTAAGAGAACTAGAGAATGATTTATTTAAATACAAGAGACTTGTGTGGCAACGACTGCATATGAAGGCATGCTGGCACTTTCATGTAGTTCCGAGAGGGATGAGAGTGCTATGTATGCCTTCTTATGGCGATACACATCCAGATCTACTAAAAAAGTGGCAACAGTTGAACCTTGATCTCAGTTACTGCTACATTAAGCTAATAATAGACTACTTTGTACCAAAGGAAAATTAACTTAAGCGGCAGATACATATTAAATACAAAGATATTAAGACTAAGTACAATGGGGAACCATTTAATAATGTTTCGAATAATATGTATATGAATGTCTCCTGTCATGACAACAAACTCAAGCAAATAAAGCAGCGCAAGCTGCAAAGAAACTATCAAGACTTTACCTCTGGTAATGTCTTTTCTTGGTCAAGAATAAATAATGAGCCCCCAAGGGCAAACAATGTTACATCTATTAATATGCCTGGGGGCTCTAGTCAACCAGAAGTATCTCAATATTCAAATAAATCCCTTATTGCGGAACACAGTGAACAACTGAATGAGAACATTAGTTCACAATCAAAAATACCATCAAATACTATAGAGGCAAGCTCCACCCCTCCGCCCAATCAGGAAGCAAGGATTCAGGTAGAAATGGGAGCAAGACCGAAGCAAGTAATACCAAACACCACTGAGCGATTTCTACCGTTACCAGTCAAACAACGAGTATACCAACAATCACAGTCAGTGAGCAGAGAAAGGCGAAAAAAAAAGTTTTCAGTAGAAAGAGAAACCTCGAACCGAAGGGTGAGGCGATGAAGGGACTAGTGATTAACTTGTCAAATTACACGTTAACAGAAGAAGAGACTCGGGTTTTAGAACAAGGATTGACTTTCATACCATCAGCTGGGACTAAAGGGAGTGACTTGTTGACTGACCTGAGACTCTTTAGTCGTAAACTAGCACTAAAATTATTTTTTAAAAATAAAAAAGAGAATGAAGTTGATATGGATATATTTAAGAAAAAAAGTTCATTTACACCTATTATAGCACCACATGTTGACATTTTTGTTAAGTCATGTGAGAAAGATATATATGATAGTTTGTTTAGTAAAAGCAAGGACATTTATTATAATATGAGTAAAGAAGAGAAAATGGCTCTGATTACCTTACAAAATAATGAAATGATAACCATTAGGCCTGCAGATAAAGGTGGAGCCATAGTTCTCATGAATAGTGAAGACTATAAACATGCTATGTTAGAAATGTTAAGTGATGGAGACACATACACAATATTAGACAGACCTCACTATGAAAGAATTTTAAGAAATGTGAGAGATAGTCTATATGATTTGCTTATGTGTAGATAGTTAGATGAACAACTGTATACTTTCCTGCTGGTAGATAAGCCCATGATACCTTGTATTAAGGGTGTACCTAAAGTGCACCCCCCCAATGAGACCTATAGTTGATGGAGGGGGATGGATAACTGAGTCTATTTCTCTATATATAGAGAACAAATTAGGACCTACAGTGAGAAAAATACCCACTATTCTTAAAGATACAACACAGTTAATGAATCAGTTGAGAGAGCAGGAAAAGGAATTAGATAGAAAACAATATTTGATGGTTACATTAGATGTGCAGAGTCTATTTACCTCTGTTCCTAATGATTATGGCATAGAGGCTATCAGAGAAACTCTTAATACTGTAACAACAGTTAGCAATGAAGAGAACATGTTAATTTGCACACTACTAGACTTTGTGCTATCTAATAACATTTTTACATATAGTCACCAAATATACTTGCACCAATGGGGAATAGCAATGGGCACCCCGTCTGCAAATTTGTACACAAATCTGTTTGTCCATTACTGGGAGAAACAATATCTTAATACTCATGTTTTGAGCGCAAATATAATTACATATAGATGCTTTGTCAATGATATTCTCATGGTTTGGGAAGGGCATGCTAAATCCCTAAAATAATTTATTACATACTTAGAATCAACCACATCTTTTTTAAAATTCACAGCGACACATTCTCATGAGTCAGTGAATGTTTTAGATGTGACAATATATAGGGATGAACAAAGAAATATTAATACCAAATTATATCGGAAAGATTATTGGAGAAACAGCATATTGGATCATATTAGCATGCACCCAGGACATGTGTTCACCAACATAGCTGAAGGACAGATGAAAAGAATAAAAACAGCTTGTAATGTCCCACAAATTATGGAGAAGGAAGTAGAGAGGTTGGAGAGTCTGTTATTAGCAAGAGGGTATAAGGAGTCACAATTAAAAAGAGCAAGGACTAAGGTAGTGAGAGAAAGAGAAGAACAAGGATAGCAAGATTCAACTATTTCATAATAAAAAAAACATGAACAAGAGACATCGAGTCCATTTTATAACTAATTACACGAATGACAATAGGAAAATAAGTAGTATAATTAGGAAAAATTGGCATCTTTTAACTATGGATGAAGAAATAAAGAAGTGGGTAGGTGAAACACCAAGTTTCTCCTACAGAAATAATAAAAATCTAAAGCAGTTACTGTGTGGAGAAAAAGGTGGGGGTGCTGTCACACACAAGGAGCGCTTGGGCACATTCCCGTGTGGAAAGTGTAGAAAGTGTGAGACGATTTGTAAAGAACAATATCACCATCACCCAAACCTGAACTTTGTCTTTAAACCAAGATTCTTTGCCACATGTAATAGTACTAATATAGTTTATCTTTCTAGTTGCAACCATTGTCAATATAGTCAGCTGGGACTAAAGTGAGTGACATGTTGACTGACCTGAGACTCTTTAGTCGTAAACTAGCACTAAAATTATTTTTTAAAAATAAAAAAGAGAATGAAGTTGATATGGATATATTTAAGAAAAAAAGTTCATTTACACCTATTATAGCACCATATGTTGACATTTTTGTTAAGTCATGTGAGAAAGATATATATGATAGTTTGTTTAGTAAAAGCAAGGACATTTATTATAATATGAGTAGAGAAGAGAAAATGGCTCTGATTACCTTACAAAATAATGAAATGATAACCATTACGCCTGCAGATAAAGGTGGAGCCATAGTTCTCATGAATAGTGAAGACTATAAACATGCTATGTTAGAAATGTTAAGTGATAGAGACACATACACAATATTAGACAGACCTCACTATGAAAGAATTTTAAGAAATGTGAGAGATAGTCTATATGATTTGCTTATGTGTAGACAGTTAGATGAGCAACTGTATACTTTCCTGCTGGTAGATAAGGCCATGATACCTTGTATTAAGGGTGTACCTAAAGTGCACCCCCCCAATGAGACCTATAGTTGATGGAGGGGGATGGATAACTGAGTCTATTTCTCTATATATAGAGAGCAAATTAGGACCTATAGTGAGAAACATACCCACTATTCTTAAAGATACAACACAGTTAATGAATCAGTTGAGAGAGCAGGAAAAGGAATTAGATAGAAAACAATATTTGATGGTTACATTAGATGTGCAGAGTCTATTTACCTCTATTCCTAATGATTATGGCATAGAGGCTCTCAGAGAAACTCTTAATACTATAACAACAGTTAGCAATGAAGAGAACATCTTAATTTGCACACTACTAGACTTGGTGCTATCTAATAACATTTTTATATATAGTCACCAAATATACTTGCAACAATGGGGAATAGCAATGGGCACCCTGTCTGCAAATTCGTACGCAAATCTGGTTGTCCATTACTGGGAGAAACAATATCTTAATAGTCATGTTTTGAGCGCAAATATAATTACATATAGACGCTTTGTCGATGATATTCTCATGGTTTGGGAGGGACATGCTAAATCCCTAAAATAATTTATTACATACTTAGAATCAACCACATCTTTTTTAAAATTCACAGCGACACATTCTCATGAGTCAGTGATTTTTTTAGATGTGACAATATATAGGGATGAACAAAGGAATATTAATACCAAATTATATCAGAAAGACTATTGGAGCAACAGCATATTGGATCATAGTATCATGCACCCAGGATATGTGTTCACCAACATAGCTGAAGGACAGATGAAAAGAATAAAAACAACTTGCAATGTCCCACAAATTATGGAGAAGGAAGTAGAGAGGTTGGAGAGTCTGCTATTAGCAAGAGGGTATAAGGAGTCAGAATTAAAAGGAGCAAGGACTAAGGTAGTGAGAGAAAAAGAAGAACAAGGAGAACAAGATTCAATTATTTCATAATAAGAAGAACATGAACAAGAGACATCGAGTCCGTTTTATAACTAATTACACGAATGACAATAGGAAAATAAGTAGTATAATTAGGAAAAATTGGCATCTTTTAACTATGGATGAAGAAATAAAGAAATGGGTAGGTGAAACACCAAGTTTCTCCTACAGGAATAATAAAAATCTAAAGCAGTTACTGTGTGGAGAAAAAGGTGGGGGTGCTGTCACACACAAGGAGCGCTTGGGCACATTCCCGTGTGGGAAGTGTAGAATGTGTGAGGCGATTTGTAAAGAACAATATCACCATCACCCAAACCTGAACTTTGTCTTTAAACCAAGATTCTTTGCCACATGTAATAGTACTAATATAGTTTAGCTTGCTAGTTGTAACCATTGTCAAAGTTTTTATGTAGGAAAAACCCTGAAACTATTTAGGGACAGAATATACCAACATTTGTATGACATAAAGAATAAGAACATACAAAATGCCTTAGCGAAACACCTGATGCAATCTGAAAGGTACAGTTTCAATTTCAGAGTATTACAACAAGTAAATTTGAACACAAGAGGGGGAGATCACAATAATTATTTAGAAAGAGTTGAGCTTAGATGGATCTTGAGACTCCGAGCACATTTGTTTCCTGGGCTTAATAGTAATATAAACATTAAGCCAGTGTTACATGCACATTCTATTAAATAAAGTGTCACTGTTTCTTTTAGAAATTGTTTTAACAACTTGTGTTCTATCTGAAAGTGATTTGATTATTTAATGGATTAATTACTAATTATTGTCACATGATGTGTATATAAATCTACCTGTTTTAAAACTTTTTAAGGATCTGACGAAGTGTAGACTCAGCTATGTGAAAGCTCTTATCCATTTTGGCAGTATCTAATAAATCAAGTTTTAAGTTTTAACTGTGTTGGATTTTTCAACCTTGGCGGTTGTTTTAGTTTTTATGCTTATTATAATTCTCATCTACAGTAACCTTTTGGTGGCGACAACAGTTTGCTTTTTTCTCATTATTTACAACCTGGAATATTATCGGGTCCCAATGAGGTCATGTTTTTGACCTTAGCAAGCACTGAGATGACTTGTTCTATAGAGATACTAGGGTTGGTGTCAGGTGTGCTTTGGAATATAGTAGATGGGGATAGGGGGGGGTGAAGTTTGTACTGAATCTCTCAGCTAGCAGGTTGGTGATATCTTCCGGTATAGTATGAGTGATCCCATCTACAACCAGTTCAACACATAGCTGGGCATTCCCTTTTAGATTTCACAAGTAGTGAAAGAATGCCTTATGATTATCCTTGGCTAGGGCTGTGATTTTAAATTTGTAATTTGCTTTAGAAGACTTTACAAGATTTCTGATTTTATTGTTTAGGCTAGGGAGGGAACTCTTCCTCTGCAGAGTGATACCCCTCTTGCTTTTGGACACCAGTTTCTTCCTCTTATTATATAAACTGTTTATACTTGACGTCCAACACAGTGGCTTGTTTTTACTGGAAGACCTGGTTTTGATCTAGTCAGGTACAGCAGTGTTTATGCAGACACTTATGTGTTTGTACAGAGCATTTGCTTACACTTCTGCATAGGGATCACTGATGTCTGCGAGTGTGGTTGGTATGAAGCTTTTTATACCATTGCTTAGAAGGCTGTAGTTAGCTTTGGTAAAGTTTTTGTTTATAATTTATGGTCCTGTGAGGGTGTCAGTTCCAATAGTTACTTCAAACAAGACTGATTTTTGGCCTGACCTAACCAGGGAGGGCTTCACACATGGGGAATTATAACAACCCCATATGTTGGTGAGGGTTTACTACTAAAATTGCGAATCCACTTCAGTCGACTGTTCAGAATGTCGACCTGAAATGCTGAATTCGGAATTTTGAAACAGCAACCAATGTGAAAATGAATACATCGACATCCATAGTTCGATGTATTCGACATAGCAGGAGGTGTCGTCACCTCCTACTATGCACATTAACATATAGTTCAACTCTACAGTCAATGATACGTTAATTCTACTATTTTGGAGGGGGAGCTATGCCCCCCTTGCACCCCCTATACCCTGCACATTAAATATACCAACTCCGAGATCGCACTACAGTCAGGAAATGGGCTAATTTCCTGCTCCTCACTGAACCTTGATCTCCCTGCACAATCTCAAACCCAAATACTCGAACTACACTACCCTTTTGCTGTAGTGTAGTCAGTACATTTTGGTTCAACGTTCTGCTGACTTGAAAACTGCCATTCGACCACATGCTGGTCGACCAAAGCAGTTTCAAAGTTTTCAATGTAAACTGTTGGTGAGTACTATGTCCAGAACATTAGAGCTCCTAGTGGGGGTACAGGCTGTCTGTTCCAGAGTATTTGTGTTAACAAAGTCAAGGAACCTTTGGGTAACCATGTTTTTGCTCATGTATGTCCCCCAGTCTATGGAAGGATAGTCGAAATCTCCCATGACTAAGGTATTGGGCTGTATGGTGAGGAATTCCAGTAAATCGAGGTAGCCAGTGTGCTTATCCTGGTTCGTGGTGGGGGATCTATAGCTAGCAATGATGTGGTATGGTACTTTCCCAATAGTTAATTGGACATGGAGTAGTTTGAGAAAGTCATGCTGTTTGACCAGTCTTGAGGTGTATTTGATTTTAATGAAGATGGATACAACTCCACCTTTGGTTCCTTCATGCTCATTCTGAGGTCTGAACATGTGGAAGGCATTGTAGCCTATATGCAACTGGCTATTTGCACATCCTCACCCTCAGAGGTGCAGTGTCATTTCATTGTGCTTAACATTTCATGGCCTACACTGTAGACCGATACTAGGTGGATCGGAACACCATATAGGGCTGGTGCACATGTGTTGGCTCCATATGCAGCTGAGTCAGTCAAAGGTTAACTACACAGCTGATACTAAGGTATATGTGTTCTTACAAATACTAGCTACAGAGGACTTTCAGTGACCAGCAGGACACATAGTAGGGGTATCCAAGGTATCAGCCTCAAGAATACTCCATCAGTTCCTCAGTGCTGTGCTGTGCTGCAGCTTGTTGGGGGAGCACATGTGGTTTACCTGGACCACAAAGGAGAGAGCCAAGACTATGCATGCCTTTATTATACAGTCCATTTACCTAAGGTACTGGGAGCCATAGACTACACTAACAATGAAATAAATGCTCCAACTAGTGAGCTGGGAATAATGAACCATAACATTTATCACTCTGTAAACTGCCAGATGGTCTGTAATGCATAGAGTATCATCTACAATGTGTCTACAGGCTACCCAGGCATTTATCATATCTCCCATACATGACACGTGTGACCTGTATTAACAATTTGTGAGAGGTAACTTTCCCCAAAGGCATCTTATTGGCAGTTCTGAATATGCCCCGGAGCTCTGGTTGATGGCACTTATCAGAAATCCACAGAATGTGACATCAATAGATAAAACTATGCCCTGTCCCAAAGCTGTGTCATTGTGGAATGTGTGTTTGGACTGCTAAGGGCACACTTGCTCTGCCTGTATGTATATGATAGTTCACTGCAGTATGGCTCTGAGACTTCTTATAGGTTCATAGGTAGGTACTAGGCTATCTGTCCAAAGGCATTTATAAGCCTAGCCAGAATGTGTTGGCTTTCGCTGCCCCCTTAGATTAGTTTCCTGTGCCTCTGTCCAGCAGAACCACTGAAGTGATCCCCGGAGTAAACTTCCTGCTTCCCATCCACTCGTCAAGGTTTCTGTTGAAGAGTGTTAGTGAGGTGCTCTGCCTAATGTAGATTGGAATCTTGTTGCAGAGCATGGGAAGTCTTTGGGACAGGAATCTGTCCCTTAGATCCCTAGAGTGTGTGGCTCGAGGGGATATGGTTTTCTTTAGGTGGAGCATGTCCATCAATTATGGGTTGGACATGGCCTTGTATGCCAGACAGAGATCACCTCTGAGTAGGCGGTATGCAACCGAGTACAGCTGGAGTTTTTTCAGTCAAGCTGCAGAGGGCATCTGTTTGAGGTATTTGTACTGTGTGCTATGCTACACAACACATTACTGAGGCCATATGCAGGAGGAATATCTCACACCACACCAGACAGTGGAGGGTGAGGCAGATGAGGAATAAGTGGAATAGCAAACAGCAGGGGATGACCATGTGGGATAGATGTGGGAGCAGTATGCCATAACACTAGCAAAAAAGCAGTGGTTGGCTATACAAAAGCGTATAAATTACACTAAAATGTGATGCATGCAAACCCAAACTAGACTGTGCTTACCCATTCTTAGACTGTCCATACTGTGTGTCAGACATAGGCAACCCAAGTAACAAGGTAAAAAGGACAGTACACAGTTATCATCATTTGTACAAGTTGGGGAGGGAAAAAGAGTGTACTATGTTTTCAACAGGGAAATGAGTAAGTACTCTAAAAACTGACTATATCAGAGTGCACTGTGGGTCATTGGTGGGAGTGGAAAGGACTACCATAAAATGCTTTGGAAAATGCCACTGTTACTTTATGTGTGCTTGTGTGTGTGTGTGTATGTGTGTGTGTGTGTTGTATTGGGAGCTGAACATCTGTGCATGTGTCTGGGTATGCTGGTATATGGTCACAGCAAATGGTACAAAACTGTTGCTCAGTCTTATAAATAGGTCCAGAGCACCCATGGAAGAACTATGGGCATCCCATGTATGCCCCCATCCACATAAGCTGCCTTTCCTGAGAGGAGTTTCACAGGTAGCAACATGTCTTTGGCCAGAGGTGTGAGTTTTTCAGGACCATGATCAGAGACTCCTACCAGACTTGGCACTGACATGAGAACCATGGCCTTAGGGATGTTCTCAATTGCCGATATGCTCATTCACACTCACTGCATGTCCATGATCTAGGACTCCTATGAATTTGTTGAGTACCTTCACTGAAGCTAGAGGTGGAGTAGCTGCATGATGCATGTCTGACATGCATCCTCTGAACACAAGAGGTCCTGATTTGCACCAGTACATGTTTGAATATGCCAATAAGTTGACAGATGTGGAACATACACTACTTTAGGTCGCATGTACTCTCTACAGTAAACGTACTATCTCCTCAAAAACAGATGTATTGCTAGCCTCTGCATCGAAGATCGCCCTACATATTCTCTGGGTTTCAGACTTTAACACAGCCAGTTCTGGCAGAGAGTGGTGCCCATGGCATCTACAGCCACCTGAAAGCACACTCTCATGATCATCCCCATACTCTGTGGAGCTTGGAAAGACAATGAGTTCTAAATTACAGGGGAAGGCTCATTTCCTGGACTGCATGTATCACCATCATTCTGCCCTGTATTTGTAGTTGGTATATTTTATGTAATATCCAAAGGCCAGAAGCCAAGTTAATGTCATCAGTAGGAGAAATGGTTTGTACACTCCCTGTATCCAACAATGGCAGTGCACTTTCTGACCATGACAACGGTTCACCACTATCATTGTCAGAGTCAGACTCATCTCTGACTTCAGGCAGTGGTATGTCCACTGTGGCAGAATCAGACAATAGATCACCTTTAAAGGCAGTAAAGCAGAATACATGGTGTAAATATAACCCACTATTGTTATTGTATCCCCTGTTCAGAAAAAATTGACACATACAATAGGGGCAGTAATGGACATGATAATCTTACCTTTTGCAGGTACTCATGTGGCTTGCAGTTGTGAAGTACCTAAATCACAGGGTAAACATGATTTTGCTGTCCTGCACAGCAGCAGCATGTTCACAGATTACTTTGACAAGCCAATGTACAGAACAATGTGCCTGCTGCATCCCTAGTGTGCACTTTAGGAGCAAACTGCAGGTCAGTGGATTTTAATACCCCTTATTATATGAGTCAAGTGTTTTAGGCTCAGTCTGGGGCATTTTCTATTTAATATAAGCATTGAAAGCAACCTATTTAGAGTTGAGAGAAATAAACAGAAATGTTTTTGGGAAAAGCATTTGTTTAAAGAAATGAAACTTGGTCTATGGGCTAGAAGTTTAATTTTCATCTGTTAAGATCTTCTTTTGTTTTCTCCAGATAACTGTTTATGTTTATCATGGAAAAGGAAATAAGATCAGATTTGTATCCAATACTAAATATTTAAACTCATTTAAAGAAATGGTTAAGTAATAAAACTGGTAGAGATTATGATTTACAGTTTAAGAGTTTAAAGGAAAGAGAACTGACATTGTAATCTGTAGTTTTAGCCTTTCTGTAATTTTGAATAATATGCAATAAACAGTTCAGTAAATTTGTTGACTTATCTAGGCAAATGAGAATGCCAACAGTAGAGGAACTTATTTGACAAGCTGAATGTGTACATTTGATTCTGGCAACTAGGGAATGGTGATATATTTTATACAATAAAAGCAAAACAGACATTATAAAGAGGAAGGGTGAGAGGGGATGACCCTGTTTGATAGCAGTCCTAATACTGACTGGAAGTGTCATTTGTTCATTTGTCAGTTCTTGAATCAAGTGCCAGATTCCAATCATCAGCTAATATTAAATGATGGTTCTTATTTTTTCTAGTAAATTTGTAATCTCAGTTAGAATGTTTAATTTATTCTGACATATTACATTAATAATAGATTGACGCAGGTGAAAATAAAACTGCTTTATTTTAAGACATTATTACTAAATGTTATACTTGCCACAACTACTGCTACTCTAATGCATACATAAGTCATGTATTCATATACTGACGTATACACAGTAATGCATACATAAGTCATGTATTTATATCTTGACGTATACACAGTAATGCATACATAAGTCATGTATTTATATCTTGACGTATACACAGTAATCCATACATAAGTCATGTATTTATATCTTGACGTATACACAGTAATGCATACATAAGTCATGTATTCATATACTGACGTATATACAGTAATGCATACATAAGTCATGTATTCATATACTAATGTATACTCAGACATGCATACATAAGTCATGTATTTATATATTGACGTATACACAGTAATGCATACATAAGTCATGTATTCATATACTGACGTATACACAGTAATGCATACATAAGTCATGTATTTATATATTGACGTATACACAGTAATGCATACATAAGTCATGTATTTATATCTTGACGTATACATAGTAATGCATACATAAGTCATGTATTTATATATTGACGTATACACAGTAATGCATACATAAGTCATGTATTTATATCTTGAAGTATACACAGTAATGCATACATAACTCATGTATTCATATACTGACGTATACACAGTAATTCATACATAAGTCATGTATTCATATACTGACGTATACACAGTAATGCATACATAAGTCATGTATTTATATATTGACGTATACACAGTAATGCATACATAAGTCATGTATTTATATATTGACGTATACACAGTAATGCATACATAAGTCATGTATTTATATATTGACGTATACACAGTAATGCATACATAAGTCATGTATTCATATACTGACGTATACACAGTAATGCATACATAAGTCATGTATTTATATCTTGACGTATACACAGTAATGCATACATAAGTCATGTATTTATATCTTGACGTATACACAGTAATGCATACATAAGTCATGTATTCATATACTGACGTATACACAGTAATGCATACATAAGTCATGTATTCATATACTGACGTATATACAGTAATGCATACATAAGTCATGTATTCATATACTGATGTATACACAGACATGCATACATAAGCCATGCATTTATATATTGACGTATACACAGTAATGCATACATAAGTCATGTATTCATATACTGACGTATACACAGTAATGCATACATAAGTCATGTATTCATATACTGACGTATACACAGTAATGCATACATAAGTCATGTATTTATATCTTGACGTATACACAGTAATGCATACATAAGTCATGTATTTATATCTTGACGTATACACAGTAATGCATACATAAGTCATGTATTCATATACTGACGTATACACAGTAATGCATACATAAGTCATGTATTTATATCTTGACGTATACACAGTAATGCATACATAAGTCATGTATTTATATCTTGACGTATACACAGTAATGCATACATAAGTCATGTATTTATATCTTGACGTATACACAGTAATGCATACATAAGTCATGTATTTATATCTTGACGTATACACAGTAATGCATACATAAGTCATGTATTCATATACTGACGTATACACAATAATGCATACATAAGTCATGTATTTATATCTTGACGTATACACAGTAATGCATACATAAGTCATGTATTTATATATTGACGTATACACAGTAATGCATACATAAGTCATGTATTCATACACTGAAGTATACACAGTTGTGCTGTTATGCTTTTGCTTACATATGTGTGCATCTTCTCATCTACTCAGTCGATTATACGATTATATTCCGGATTTAAAATTTGGGTCACAAAATCTTTCTTAGTTATTATTGGAACCCAGAGACTAGAAATGGATCTTAAAGCCCATATGTATTGGATCTAATTCTTTTTAAGATATTCTAAGTGAATGCAGCCAACACTTGTATCCATATTGAAAATTAAGTACAATAAAGGTGTTTTTTTTGGAATGGAAATGTATACCATATTTAGGTTCTGCTACATGTGTTCAAGTCCCATATGCTCAAAACCCACTGTATCAAGGCCAGGGACTCAAGCATCTTGCAACTCATGTAGGTTGCCATTTGCACTAAAACCTGAATATGAGTTCGGGCAAGCAGCTGCCACTTACCTGAGCACTTCTTCTGTTTGATTAAAGTATGTGCAGAAGCCGTGGGGAAGAGGGTTTTAGATTTCAGGAGAGGGATGGATATTTTAGGGTAAGTTCATGGAAGGGAGATTTAGGGCTACATAGCTGGAATAGAGTTTTAAGGGGGTTTAAGTTTAGGGAGTTTTAGATTTAGGATGTTGGAGGGGAATTTTAATGTTAGGGAGTGATTGGGAAGTTTAGGTTGAAGGAGAGGGTTGGAGTTTTAGGTTTAGTGAGTGATGGGGACTTTAAGGTTAGAGAGGGGAAAGGAAGCTTTAGGGTAAGGGATTGAGTAATTGGGTTCTGAACTAGGTGAGAATTTTAGGGTTACAGTTGGGGATCAGGTAAGCTTATATAGTTTATAAGGTTGGGTGTTAGGAGGGCTATGCAGAAACAGGAGATCAGACTGGTGGAAGTTTAAATACTATTTAAATGCTATTTTGAGCAAGTGACAACGAACAAGTGTATCATGAGCTACTAACATGTAAGGACCTGTAGTAGACCTCCATATTTAAATTTCAAGATGCAGCCTTTAATGATACGAGGTCAATAATTTATTATAGTTACTGATAATTTAGTACATGGAGAGATGGTGGAGTAGGCAGTATAATTAGACACGCTTCAATAGAAATACCTGTAGGTAAAAAATTGTTACATTTTTTGGAAGAGCTGTTTTCAACACAGATTGAATAAGTAATTTTAGAATTCATTAATTTCAAAGCCAGAAATATTGGCCAACATATATGGTTGATAACTGCCAGTATTATAGTAATAGCACTTAATATTCCCCTCATTTCAACTGTTCACACAACTCAAAATGTCAGAAATAATAGTCAACATATATGACTGATAATTACCACAACTGTAAAAAACAGTAATAACACTTGTCTTAGTACATCATTCCTCTCATCCCTACTGGCCATACATATCACAGAGACAGAAAAATTGCCAGAATATCTGGTTGATCACTGCCAGCAACATTACTGTAAACACTGTAATAACGCTTAGCTTACCGATACCACATCATTCCTCTCATCTCTGCCCAGCTAGACTTGAACCGAACGTCCCTGATTTTAATCACTGTCACTTGTTAAACTTCTCGAGGTGGCTTTGTGTCTATATTTGAACATGGCATGACTTCATAACGTTTAAGCCAACATAAGAACATGACTTGAATAAAAGGTCAGCTGGAGCCCTGCCCGCCTGGAGCGCCCGATGTTCCATGAGCACATTTTCTTTCAAATGTTGATGCTTTACGTATTTATTTAATTTTTAGAGCAACAAAAAAATAATAACTAGAGAAAGAATGCCCAATGACACCACTTTGAAGACCATCTAGTTCAACTAAGCTATCCCAGTTAACAAATAGAAATAAGTAAATAAAATTTAAATAATGCAATTCATCTTGAAGTTGAATAAATTCTTAAGCCATTTCTTAGCAGTCAGAGTGGGCAGAGCTGTACAGATATTCCACATGAAGTTAATGTCAAGAAGATAACCAGTTAAGGCTAGGCAGCATGTAAGTGGTATGTCGTATTCCTCTGAACATCTTGCCCTTCCTGGTTACCAGCTTATGTTCAGTGTGCTGATAGATAAGCCTGTTGTATTACTTTGCTGTAGTTTAATAATCTCAGCATTGTGATTCATTTTACCTCTTTTCTCAGATAAGTTCTGTTTGCTTGCACATGATGAAACTGTCACTTTATAAGTAGCAGCACTAACAGAGTATCCCCAGGTTGTGCTGACTTTCCATAGTGAAACATGTCATTACTTGGAGTGCACCCTTTTTATTTATGTGTAACACTCATTCATCTTATCTGTCTTTTCAATGAGCACCCATAACCCACCCATCTCTGCAAACTGTAATGGATCAGAATGACCTTACTGCATAGTCGAGTGAGGAATCGGGTTGTGTCCATATACAACACCTGCAGCTCTAGTTCATGTAGGTTGGCAGGTGTAGGATTTGAGCTATTGATTGGCTGAAAGGGAAATGCATCGGATTTTGATTTGTCTGGTAATCTTCAGCTCAGAATTGTGAGGATTACTGCATGTAGGCAGATGTGAGTTGGAAGGACTGGCAGATATAGCAGATGTATATATCATAGCAGATTCATGCAAGCATGCATAAGATTCTCACATTGATGGCATTTCCTACCTGAATCAATAGACTGGGGAACAAATCACTGGGATATTAACCAAAAGGCTCTCCCTGGAAAGTAACTGCCTTGGAGCAGCTTCTACCACTCAGCATTTACCCGAATAAAGAAGAAGTGAGACATGGGCAGTTGAAGGAATTATGTTGCTTAAGGTCACGAAGTTGGGAGAGTTGCTGTAGTTTAATAATTTAGTTGACTCCCACTCTTTGTGAACTCAAGAATTTTTTTTTAAGTTCTTGCAAATTTATGTTCTGTACTTCAATAATGCTGTTTATACTTTGTAAACACCTTCTTCTTTTCTCTTCACTCATTCCCAGCATCATTGTATCTTGTGAATCCTACCTTCACATTATGTTGGAAAAGTATTAAAGTATTTCAGTTTAGGTTTTATATTAGGCCTTCAGCTGCAGTCTGCATTTATCTTCTTAAGTGTTGACTGATCTGATCTTTCAGTGCACAGAATTCTCAAAAGTTTTTCCGACACCACAGTTCAAAAATGTCAATTTCTGATGCATACCCTTACATTTAATACACCTCTCACAGCTATATGCTATGACTTGGAAAACCATGCCTTGGATGATTTACAATTTGACAATGTGATATGTTTACTGTCAAAAATCTTATCAAGATTTGCATAGCATTCCTTCCAAAAAAGAAACTGACTGATATCACTATCTACAGAGATCTTTGGGCCCATGAATATATTACTATTACAGAGATCTTTGGGCCCATGAATATATCACTATCTACAGAGATCTTTGGGCCCATGAATATATCACTATCTACAGAGATCTTTGGGCCCATGAATATATTACTATTACAGAGATCTTTGGGCCCATGAATATATCACTATCTACAGAGATCTTTGGGACCATGAATATATCACTATCTACAGAGATCTCTGGGTCCATGAATATATTACTCTCTATAGAGATCTTTGGGCCGATGAATATATCACTATCTACAGAGATCTTTGGGCCCATGAATATATCACTATCTACAGAGATCTTTGGGCCCATGAATATATCACTATCTACAAAGATCTTTGGGCCCATGAATATATCACTATCTACAGAGATCTTTGGGCCCATGAAATAATATCTGCCTCTGCCTCCACTTCTTCCTCATCTATTTACAAATAATCATTAGGCTAAGCTAACATAATTTTATTTTTCTTTTATGTTGCACGATGAGCCAGCTTTTGAATGTTTTACTTTCATTAACAATAGGCTGTTCAACTCTTCCTTACTTTCAGCTATCTGAGTGGTATCGTTTGCATATCTGAGGTTACTTATATTTCTCTTGCCAGTTTTGATGTTAGCATCTACTTAATTTAACCTAGAATTTTAGATCTTATAATTATCATCATTAACCACCATTTTCCTATTTTTAATTAGGGTGAGGGTGTCATGTCAGCTGTCAACCCATCTCTCGATTCAGAGCCACTCTCCCCTTCTCTTCAGTAGTCATGCCTGCCTGCCCCAGATCTTTTCTCACTTAATCCATACAGGTCTGTATTTGACATCCTTGCCTCCTCTTGCCTTCATCCTGTCACCTCCAAATTTACTTTACTGAATCATCTTCTGCTTTCCTATAAATGTGACTGAATCATCATTAAAGGTTCATAGGTTCATAGGTGTGTACTAGGCTAATGGCCCTGGAGCCTTTACAAGCCTAGCCTATAGGATTACCCTGGCATTGTACCTTAGTTCCCAGTGCCTCTGTCGAGTAGAGCAACTGGAGTGATCCCTGGGGTGAATTTTCTATTTCCCATCTACTCATCAAGATTTCTCTTGAAGAGGGCCAGTGAGGTGCTCTGTTTGATATGTATGGGAAGTCTATTCCATAGCATGGGCAGTCTCTGGGTTATGAACCTGTCCCTCCAGCTTGTTGTGTTGATTGTAGTAATCAGGTTGAGGTCTCTGGAATGTGTGGTGTGGGGGGATTGGGATTTCTTTAGATGTAGCATTTATAACAGAGCTGGGTCAGACATGGCTTTGTAAGTCAAGCAGAGATCGCGGCTAAGTAGGCGATATGATACAGAGAATAGTTGGAGTTTTTTGAATCTGTCCACATAGGGCAAGTGTTTAAGGCCTAGCATCCTCTTTGTGAGGTACTTTTGTGGCGTCTCCAGTTGCTATAGGTGTCTAGTGAGGTACATGCCAAATGGGGCATTGTACTCGATGATTGGCCTAATGAGGGAACAGTAGAGGGAGACAATGACCTCTTTCTTCCTGGATGCAAACCTCTTAGTAATGAGATGTGCCACATAGATGGACTTTCTGATCACAGCGGCAATGTGGTGGTCAGCAGAGAGGTTGCTGTCAACCTGTGTTCCAAGATCTCTTATAACACCTTCTGTGTTCAGTGGACTACAATCGATGTGGTACTTCATGAGAACCAGGTTTTTCCCAAAGGGGATGATGACACATTTTTGGCATTGAGCTTAAGGCCATGGTTCTGACACCAATCGTTGGTCTCAGTGAGGTCTTTCTGTATGATGTCAACATTACTTAGGGAGTTAATAATAGCTCCCAACTTGCAATCATCTGTGAACTTTGTCAGCCAGAGTACCTTCGTGTTGGCATGGACTTTAGAGAAGTAGATACCAAACAGGAGAGGACCCAGGATCAAACCCTGTGGAACTCTACTCGTGACTGGTCAGCAGTCTGACTTGGAGTCAGCTACTTTCACACTGTGGGTTCTATCTGTGAGCTAGTTTGCAACCCATCTAGTGATATAGGGGTTGATGCCTAGCTTAGTGAGTTTTTCTATGATTCCTGAGTGGGGAATGGTATCAAAGGCCTCGGCCAGATCAAGGTAGGCTGTATGAACCACCTTGCCTTCATCCACAGCTCTGGTGACTGACTCAAAGAAGTCGACCAGGTGGAGCAGGCATGATCTACCCTTCACAAAACCAAACTGTGTGGGATACAGGATTTGGAGATTCCCTATATCCTTGTTTATTATGTCCATGATGATGCGTTCCATAGCTTTGTATATCAGACTTATCAGGCTAATGGGGCGATAGTTCCCAGGGTATGTAGTCACTCCTCTTTTGTGGAGAGTGATGACTGTAGCAGTGCTCCATTCAGTAGGGACAAAGCCTGAGATGAGGCTGTGATTGAACAAGGCACACAGGTGAAGTGCCAGTTCACTCTGTAGATCATGTAGAATACAGCCAGGGATATAGTCAGGTCCCATAGAAGCTGTATTCTTGGCATTGGACAGTGCTGTTTTAACCTGTGCAGCAGTAATACTGGGTGCCTGGCAAACTACTGGTATTGTGATTTGTCCTTTGGTGGGGGAGACAGTGGTTTAGTTGGCACTGAATCTGTCAGCCAGTATATTGGCAATATCCGTTGGCTCAGTATAGGAGGTAAAAAATAAATGATAGAATCCAGGCCACCGATGAAGGCAAAATCTTTTATGATTAACATTTAAAAGGTCCACACACAAATACATGAATGTGAAAAAAATGTATTTGTGTGTGGACCTTTTAAATGTTAATTGTTTGTAATTGGGAGGGTTTAAAAAGCAATGTGTAGCACCTGTGCTTTTATCTGAAGAAGTCTTGCCTCAAGACGAAAGTGCTTATCTGTATCTGTGTGTTTTCATAAAAGACTTTGCCTTCATCGGTGGTCAGTATAGGAGGTACCATTGTGCAGTAGCTCAGAGCAAATCTGGGTATTGCCATGGAGATTCTTTACATAACTATAGAAGGCCTTGTGGTTGTGTTTACTATCTGCTGCAATTCTGTTTTCATATCTAGCTTTAGTGGATTTGTTGAGAGATCTCAACTTTATTTATTTTCGATTGGGATCGGAGTTATGAGCAGACAGCCAGACAGCAGTTTTTTGGTCTTACCATCGGGATTCACACTCCATGATACACCCAATGGTTCTGTGGTTTTGGACAAAGAAGGAAATGTGAGCAATACTAAGATGAGTTCTAATAATCAGCCTGCTTATAAGACTAATTTGAGTGGTTCGCAACCTGTGTGCTGTGCTTTTAGAGATGAGTTACTTTGGAGTTGTTTGGCTGCTCCTGCTAACCCTTTTGAGGACAGTGCACAAATTCCTGAAACTTTGAAAAATAACAGGCAAGTCAATCTAAGTCTTACCGACCGCTTTGTAACATTAGAAAAGAATATGATCAAACTTAAGAGGTTGCAGTGGGATGTGTTGTTTTTTGAAAGCAGCATTGCAGCCAACAGAGTGCCGAAGGGCTTAAGAATGAACAAAACGCCAGTAGGAAATGACTTGCCAAATGCGCTCATAGAAAAATGGGTGCAGTTGAACCAAAAGACAGGCATTCAGTATATGATTATGCTGGTTGATTACAACAAGCAAAAGATATATGAGTTGAATGAGACAATAAAGGAGCAATATTTTGCGCTTAAAAACGATTCCACAAAAGAGAATTTCGAAACAAAGATTTGTCTTATTCAAGACAAGTTGATTGAAGAAAATGAAGTTCTCAGAGAAAGAAAATTGAAAAAATATGAAAGGGATCATATTGATTATGAGCAAGGTGTTGCATACGCCTTTAATTTAAGTGCAAATAATCCCAAACTGACTCAAAAAATACCGGAACAAGGGTTTCAGGTTCCTGTTAATATGTCTGACATGCAGAGCTTTCAGCAGAGTGCAAAGGAATGGCAATTCTTCCACTGTAATCCAAAACCAACGTCCTTTTCAGGGGCTAAATGTATATCAGGACACAGGCAAGCGCTCATGGGCACAAGTCACCTCGGGGCCTGTCAGGTAGAATCCACAAAAGAAAAGGACATTTTTCCAGAAGAACACTGAGTGGAAGAAAAGGAGGAACAATTATTAGAGCAAAAAGGTACTTTTTCTGAATGTAATTTTAAAATTGTTAATCTTTCACACTGAATATTAAATCATTTTGATGCTTTGGTCCTAAGTAGGGGATGGACATTTGTACCTGCTTCTAGAGCACATATCTGAGAGACTATAAACACTCTAAGGGATTTTGTATGAAGATTGAATCTGAAATGTTTATATGATAAAAATGAAAATGTTTCTTGTACTATGTTGCCAAATATATTTTCTAAGCCTAGTTGTTTTAACCCCCTCATTAAGGCCAGAATTAGAGGCCTTTCAAAATGTTATGGAGACGCAGCTTAGGGAATTATGGTCGAATAAACCTGTCAATAAATATTTCAACATGTCTTATGAAGAACGTTTAGCATTTAACAGTTTAAGCAATGATGACAGCATTGTATTGCTAAAAGCAGATAAAGGCAACGCTATAGTGTTGTTTGATTAAATTGCATATTCAAATGCCATGTTGGAATTATTACAAGATGTACATTATTACAAGACAGTAAATTTAGATTTCATCAAGAAATCTTACAGTTTTATAGATTCTATGATAGAAGAGTGGCTGTGCAAAAGTAGGATTAATATAAGAGAAGCAAGTTTCTTTACAAAAGACAGTCCTATGATTAGCAAACTATTCGGCCTAACAAAGGTACACAAGGCATTGGAAAATCCGTTGTTTAGACCAATTGTTGCTAGTGGGGGGTGTAAAACAGAGGCTATGGCAATATATATAGACAAAAGATTACAAAAAGTAGTTGAAATAGGGGAAACATATATTAAAGACACTTTTTCTTTTATCAAACGTATTAAAATGATAGAAGCAAAAGCTGAAGATGTTTTAGTAATGATGGATGTCAATTCTTTGTACACTGTGATACCTAATGATATAGGGGTAGATTTTGTTAAAATGGAGCTGGTTGAATCTAATTATTACACTAATGAAGAGATTCTTGTTATTTTGGAAATTTTGGATATAATATCTTATATTTTTTTAATTCAATGGTGGGTTTTATTAACAAATAAATGGAGTAGCTATGGGTGCCGCTATGGCCCCAAGCTACGCCAATCTTTTCATGACTAAGTGGGAGAAACTGTATTTCAAAATGAATAAATACTATGACCAAGTACTTTTTTATGGTTAATTTATTGACAATCTTTTTTTTATTTGGGGGGGGGGGGCTTGACAGATCGTTTAAGTTTTTTAGAAGCGATAAATAATGCATGTGAATATCTTAAATTTAGTTGGAATTATAATGAAGTTAGCATTTGTTTTTTCACGATGAGGTGTATAACTGGTGCAATAAGTTTTGCATGAAAATCTAGAAAAAAAATGTTCAAAATAATGCTTACTTAAGATATGATAGCATGCACCCTAGTTATGTTAAGAACAATTTTGTTCTAGGACAATTAAAAAGAGTGAGTGATTTAACTGATTGTGATAAGAGATATGCTGAAGAGAGTAAATTATTATGTGATAAATTTGCAGTTAGGGGTTATCCAGTAAATACCCTGAAGAGAAATTGAAGGAGGTTGGACAAATGAGAAGAGAAGATAAACTGCCCAATGTAATTAAAAATATGGGAACATCCCAGGAAAATAATAATAAGACAAAGCATAAGGATTACGGATTAGGGATGGTGGTACCATATTCCAATGATGGCGGGCAGATTAAACATTTGTTCAAAGAAAATTGGAAAATTATAAGTAGTTTTCCAGAGATAAATAAATTTGTGGGAGAAGGGACCATTTCTGTTAACAAAAAGGGCAAAAGTTTTAAAAGTATTTTTCAAGACAAAGTAAAATATTTGAATGAAAGAAAGGCTATAACTCATACCATACATTTCGGCCACAGAGCCTGAACAGAAATACAAAAGGCGGGGGCGTATCCATATTCATCAAGGATACCCACATATCCAGGTTAGTGGCACAGCACGATGCTTCAGAGATCATCCACGTGCAACTAACAATGGGCAAAACTGCAATTCAAATTGTAGCTTGCTACAGATCACCCATGTTCCAGGACCCCCAGTCCATGTTTCTGGAAACACTGGGAAACATAAAGGTCCTACCAAACACCCTAATATTGGGTGATTTCAATTACCCAAACATTAACTGGGAGAACTACTCAAGTACTAACTCCCTTGCCCAACATTTCCTAGAATTTATAAACTCAAACGCCCTGGTTCAACTGGTCAACACTCCCACCAGAGGTGACAACATAACCAACATGGGCAAACGGTGTTCCACAATGGAGGTCAACCCCTCACTGGTTAGATCTGACCATAAACAAATCACTTTGGATATCCACATTCCACCCCCACCCCCAGACAAGGAAACCACCATGAAATCTTTTCAAAAGCAAACTTCATGTTACTAAAGACCGAGGTGGAAAGTTTCAAAGCCCCCATGCTGAAGGATTACGCTGTCCAAGCTGCAAAATCCTTTACTAATGCATTTTATGGGCACCTACAAGAATGCATGGATCGTGCCATCCCAAGCAAAACCAAGACTCACTCCTCCAAGAAAAGGAAACCAGTCTGGTGGACTCCTGCCATAAGCAAGCTATACAACAGAAAAGAGTAAAATCCCAAGAAGGGAAGACATCCCTGATCAGTATCAGCAAGAAACTACGATCCCTCATAAAATCATCCAAGGCGAGCTTCGAAAGAAAAATTGCCAAGGACTCCAAAGATAACCACAAGGCATTCTTTAGCTATGTCAAAAATCTAAGTGGCAATGCTCAGATCTGCTCTGAGTTAGTGCAGAATGGCACAAAATACACTGAACCGACCGATATCACCAACATCCTGGCAGGCAGGATCAGCGCAAACTTCACCCCCCCTCTCACCCCGAAAAGGGCCCATAACCATACCAGAAGAATGCAGAGCCCCTGAAATCACAGACACTCAGGTTAAAACAGCCCTCTCCAAAGCCAAAAACACAGCATCAATGGGACCGGACGGTGTCCCAGGCTGTGTCCTACACAAGCTCAAAGATGAATTAACCCCTCACCTAAACAAACAGTTCAAACTCAGCCTCTCCACAAGCTACGTACCCATAGAGTGGCGCACAGCAACAGTTATTCTGCTCCACAAAGGTGGAGCCACAACAGACCCCAGGAAATATCACCCTATAAGCCTGACTAGCTTGGTCTGCAAGGCTATGGAGCACATCATCATGGAACTCATTAACAGAGACATTGGGAACCTGCAAACATTGGACCCTACCCAGTTTGGCTTTGTTAAAGGGCAGATCATGCCTCCTAAACTTGGTGGACTTCTTTGAGACAGTTACCAAGGCTATAGACGATGGAAAGGTGGTACACACAGCCTACCTAGACCTTGCAAAGGCCTTCAACACAATTCCCCATTCTGGTATTATAGACAAGCTCACCACCCTGAACATAAACCCCTACGTCACAAGATGGGTTGCCAACTGGCTCATGGACAGAATCCACATGGTGAGAGTTGCGGGAGCTAGATCCGACTGTAAACCGGTTACAAGTGGCATTCCCCAGGGCTCAGTCCTAGGACCCCTCTTGTTTGGCATATACTTCTCAGAGGTACAGGCAAGCACAGGAGGACTATAGCTGACCAAGTTCACAGACGACTACAAACTAGGGGTTATAATTGACTCTCCGGTTGATACAGACATCCTCCAAAAGGGTCTCACTGAGATGGATACCTGGTGTCAAAATCATGGCCTCAAGCTAAATGCCAAAAAGTGCATAGTCATCCCCTTTGTAAATAACAAAGTACCCACAAACTACCACATAGGTGGTAGTCCCCTAAATACAGAAGATGTTATAAGAGATCTGGGGAACCAAGTAGATAGCAATCTCACCTTTGATAATCATATTGCCAAGGTGGTTAGAAAATCCTTCTATGTGGCCCACCTAATCACAAAAGGGTTCTCATCCAGATCAAAAGAGGTCATTGTGCCCCTCTACTCATCACTCATCAGACCCATCATAGAGTACAATGCCCCATTTAGGATGTACCTTACAAGACACCTGCAACAGCTGGAAAGACCAAAGATGTACCTCACCAAGAGGATCATTGGCCTCAAAAAGATGCCCTATGCAACTTGACTAAAGAAACTCCAACTGTACTTGGTTGCATACCGCCTACTCAGAGGTGATCTCTTCCTGACATACAAGGCCATGTCCAACCCAGAATTGATGGACATGCTCCACCTAAAGAAATCCTTATCCGGTCTAGGGATCTAAACCTCACCACAACAATAAATAGGATGTGCTGGAGGGATAGATTCCTGTCCCAGAGACTTCCCATGCTTTGGAACAAGATTCCAATCTACATTAGGCAGAACTCCTCACTAACACTCTTCAAAAGAAACCTTGACGAGTGGATGGGAAACATAAAATTTACCCCGGGGATCACTTCAGTGGCTCTGCTGGACAGAGGCACAGGGAACTAATCTAAGGGAGCGGCGAAAGCCAACACATTCTGGCCAGGCTTATAAATGCCTTTGGACAGATAGCCTAGTAACTACCTATGAACCTATGAACCTAAGAGAAAGTTTGGAAATGTTTGAATTGTGAATACTGCAGATTTATTTACAAAGGATCAACAACAGTATTCATAAACAATATCAGACTACAGGCAGTTAATGAGAATGTCTGTAGGATGAGATTTGTTGTTTATCTGTCTATTTGTTCAGGATGTACCTCTTATGTCAGTATGACAACTAGGGAATTGCATAAAAGAATAAAAGAACATCTGCATGCAATTCAGGGAAAAGATTTTAACAATGCATGGGGAAGGCATTATATGAACACTAAATGTAGTGGAAATCCAAAATTTATGGTAGTAGATAAAGTTTTGAATTTTGAAAATAATTTAGCAGCAGAAGAAGAGTTAAAATGGAAGGAATACAACTGCATTTTGAAATTAGATGCAAGTCACTCCTTGGTCTTAATGACAAGGAAAATGTTAAAGTTTATCTAAAAAGAAAAAGGTTGAAACATTAAATGTTTTGAATTTTTTTAAATTATAACATATTTATACATGAAAATTAGGTGCTTCTATGAAGTCATGAACATAAATGTTTTAGAGTATCCTTGCTTTAAATAGTGTTTCATTTTTGAAATTATGTTTTCTAATTGAATAATTAGTTAATTAATGAAAATTACGTATATATGTGGTTGGTAAAAAGAATTTTTATTCAGTCTGAAGAAGTCATTAGTAAGACAAAAGTGCTTACTGAATAAAGTGCTGCTATTTTGGTGAATAAAGGCTGCATTGTGAAGATCCCATGTGGATTATTGTTTGTTGCTTTGTTGGTGTTTTGCTGAATTCTCCGTTTGATTTTATTTTATTTATTTAGATCTCAGCTTTTTGTTGAGGCTGATAAGGAAATTTTTCCAGTCTTGGAACTTCACCTTATTCTGCATCAGCTTCCTCCTTCTGTTGTAGAGTTTGTTTATGGCAGGGGACCACCAGATTGGCTTCCTTTTTTAGAGGAGAGCATCTTGGTTCTATTGGGTATGGCGAGATCCATGTATTTGTGTACGTGTTCATACAGTGCATTGGTGTATGATTTGGTGGTCATGCAACTATCCTCCATTTGCATGGGTGCCGTGAAGTTAGCCACCTCTGTTTTTAGGAGCTCAAAGTTAGCTTTGGAGAAGTTTTTCATGGTGGTTACCTTTGTGGGGGGGGGGGGGATTTCCAAGGTGATTAGTTTGTGGTTGAATCTAACCAGGGAGGAGATGAGTATTGGTGTAGAGCAATGGTTGCCCATGTTAGCAATGACCAGGTCAAGGATGTCACTACCTCTAGTGGGGGTAAGAACGAGCTGGTCCAGGGCACTGGAATGAATAAATTCCAAGAAACATGGTACATGAGCAGTTTTCCCAGTTAATGGAGGGGTAGTTGAAGTCACCCAGTATGAGTGTGTTATCTGTTCTCTTGACCTTTTCTGTTATTGGAGCTACTTTGACTTCTGCTCTGATGTCCTCGTTTTTTTTCTCTTCTGCAATATGCATCCTACTACCCATCTCAGACACTTCATCTCCATTATCTCTGGCTTACTCAGCTGCTCTGATTTCACTAACCAGTTTTCTGTGCCATACATTAGTACTGGTTGCACTGTTTTGTACACTTTACTTTTTAGTCTCTTTGATATTTTTCTGTCACACACTACCCCTGATACTTTCGTTTAGTTAGGTGCAGTGATTCTAGCTTTGACCTCAGTCAGACTTCCCTTCTCTTAAGCCACACTACCAGAATCCTGAAGTTGTTCTCCTGTTCCACCATCTTTCCTTAAGCTTCTTCTGATTTCCCCAATTTGCTGACATAACTGTTGTCTTGTTGGTACTCAGTTTCATCCCATGTGCTTCAGTTTTGTGTGCCCATCCCCTACAATTTTCTGAAGATCCCATTCAGAGACTGTTTCATAGTACCACATCATATATATATATATAACAGCTCTGTTGATCTGCCCCCTCCAACCTGTTTCTTGATATAGTTCATCCCTAGAATGAACATGAGTTGGTTTGAGGTGAGGCCAGATCCCCCTACACACTCCCTCTGAGAATCCTCTGTGAGTCCAAACACTGGGTGTACTTTTGTCACTGAATCCCTGTACAGAGACTGTACTACTCTTAGCAATGTTTCTGAGACTTTGATCCTTTGCAGGATTGCCCAGATCAGCTTAGTTTGGACTTTTGTCAAATGCAATTCACTACCAGCTTGCCTTCTATACCTTGCTTCCATACTTGGCTCACCTGCATATCTGTTCTATAGTTTTCGCACATGCTGTTTACAGATTGTGGCATTCTCCTCTGACTCCACTTATTTCCCCTTCTTTCTTAGTGCTAGATAGGTATTTCCTTGAACTCCTGTGCTTTCACTCCAGTCAGCTTCTAGAGCTCTGCCACTGCTTGCAACTGACTTTGGCCACCAGTGATGTATTCTGGATAACCACAATCTCTAATTTGACTCCAGTGCTCTTTCCTGACTAGGAGAAAGTATATCTGAGCTGCGTGCTAAACTGTCTCTCTCTCTCTCTCTCTCTGGTGGACAAGTGTTTGTCACCCTTAAACCATTTGTCAAACAGCATTTTAAAATGACCTCTCCTTCATTATTCCTGTTTTCTTAACTAAATGGACCTGGGTAACCTTATATCCTGTCCTGTCTTCCCCAAATAATTATTGGCCATCTTTATAAAGGAGAGCCTGCAACTGCTGGCAGAATGCTCTCCATTCAGCACTGCTGTGAAGCATAGGTTAAGATCATGAACAGTACCCTGTCTTTATACTCTTCTGTCACAGAATTCTTTTGACATCTTTCACTGTCTCCAGAAGGCACTCTCTCTCATCACAATTCTCACTGGTCTCTGCCTGAGTACTGGACAGTGGATCCCTGGCCAGCAGACTTTGCTGCATTACTTTTCCACATTTTCTGCTGGATATGCAGTATAGATTTCTCCTTACAATCAGGTCATCCACTTCCAAACTGTGCCCCATCAGTGAACCTGTATTTAATGTGTCAGTCCTTAGTTAATTTTTGGCAGGCTGATTGGTTTTACATCCAGATTTTGCTCAACAGAGCTAATTTGGCAATTGGACATTGTCTAGCCAGTAACTTACTGAGCCAAGATTGCTGTGCTATACTCAGGGCATACACTGGCCAGTAGGGGCATGTACATGCCACTTATCATTAGCATGAATCCCTGGTATATGTTGGAGTAAGCTAGGTCTTCAAACAGCTTTGCATGAGCACATATCCATGCATCCTTTGGGATCAGTAAACATGACCGCATCATCCAGAATGAGTATATAAACTGAGGACTAGAACAGAATAGAATAGAACAGAATAAACAGGGGGTTGGAAACAATTCAATATAATAAGTGAATGAATAAACAAATAAATAATGGAGCATAGGTATAGCCAGTCAGTGTATTTTTATACATTTGTCCATTTCTTTTCAAAAGAATAATATTGATCAGAATCTTTTGCATTATTTCTTAACCCAGTTACTTTCTCCTGGACCGTAAACACAAGCAATTCAAGAATACACAGAGAATTATTTTATAGTTTAGGAGTAACCTTTTCGATTCTTAACAATTTAAAGGGGCCCTGCTGTTTTCTTATGCCTTGTTCTTCCCTGTTTTTTACAAAGGGATGCATACAATGGGGGGAGCAGGGATTCTCTACTTCATGTGGAGGAGTTTGCTTTATTAACATTTTCCAAAGAACAAAACTGGGGCCTGTGGATGAGGAGAAGGAGGAAGAGGAGGAGGAGAAGAAGATAAAAAGTGTGTTGCATGACAATGACAAGTAATTGTTATTGTTTAACTCGCAATGCATGCTGGGTGTGCATGCAATTGTGCCAATCGTTTTGGAAGTCACACCTAATGGTGTTAAAGGTAAAATATCTGTCTGTCATCTGGGAAAAAGCATTTTTGCTTTCTGTAAATTATCATGCATCACAAAGGTGTTTATCGTGCTGACAATACCAGAAATGACATCAAGGATCTGGATCTGAATATTAGAGGTCAGGCTGCCATTGTGGTGCATAGAGGCACTAACATTTTATGAAAAAATGAAATAACTAAACATATGCATATATATAAACTAAAGCAGCAAAAACAAAGAGAATCAGGATGCTATTTAATAGTGCTGGGTATCTAATCAAGCTAACAACTGCTAATATCTTAGTAAACAGAACAATATACTGTAAGGTAAGTAACGAGGCCCCTTTTGGTATCTCCAGTTTACTGGTTTTAGTTTTGACACTATGTCCACCTCTGCAGGGAGTTAAAGCCACTTGGTATATGATATAATATTTTCATTATACGTAAAGCAAGGGACTCTCATTAATTGCATGTTGAGCTATATCTAAAATGCATGGTTAAAGGGGGTGGGCATCAACAATGATGCTGCGGCAGGGGTGATTCCCCCATTACTCCCTACTTTCTGCTTCATTGTTTTCCTTCCCTGCTCCTGCTGAAGTTGGACAGTAGTTTCTAAGCTGGATTCAGTCATGTCTCAAACAGAGCCCACTCTGCCCTCTTTAGTAATGGGTGCTAACCCTAATGCTGCCCCTTCCCCCAACCCTAACTCTACATCTTACCATCATTAAAACCTTCCTGTAACACTGCCACTATTAGGACAAATTTGAGGCTAGTGTTATGATAGGTTTCAGTTTTAATATTGGGAGAGGGAATAGTTTCCCTCCTTTGATATTACTGTGTTCATTTTTTTTTGTTTTCGGTATTGCGGATGATCAAACTTATTTTGGTAGTTTTAAGCATTTGACATAAAGTTGGTTCGGTTATTAACAATGCACACATATATATATATATATATATATATATATATATATATATATATATATATAGATATATAGATATAGATATAATATATATATATATATATATATATATATATATATATATATATATATATATATATATATACACACACACACACACGCACACACACACACACACACACACACACACAATTACTATACACACTCACACACACACATATATATATATATATATATATATATATATATATATATATGGGTCTCCTTCTGTTTGTCAGAAACACACTTTCTTGACAAACAGAAGGTCGAACCCACTTAAGCGAAAGTGCACTACATCAGAAGTGCACTTTCACAAAAGCCGATTCACCGAAGCACGTTACAGTGGGATTAGGAAATATATCCTTTTCCCCACTATAGTGCAATCTCGGAGTTAGTACACTTAAGAAGGGGGAGGGGGAGTGCAGGGGAGCTTGCCCCCTGCAAAATAGTGTTTGTAGTACTTTTTTTTTCCCCGATTCAATGAATCGGCTTTCGCAAAAGTGCACTTTTGATGTAGCGCACTTTCGCGGAAGTGGAGTTTTACTTTTCTTTTTCGAGACTGTGAAATTTTGATAAAGAAATGTAGACCCGTGTGTGTGTGTGTGTGTGTGTGTGTGTGTGTGTGTGTGTGTGTGTGTGTGTGTGTGTGTGTGTGTATATATATATATATATATATATATATCTATACACACACAGCACAGCAAACCATCGGTTAACTGGCACCCATGGGGATTGGTAGAGTTCAGATAACTGTAGTTTCTGGTTACTTGAGAGTTACTGTTAAAAATAGGCCTGACTAATACTGTACCCTGTACTATTTGTTTCGTTTGACTTGGGGAGAGAGGGAATGTATTCCTATCTTCCTTTTTGAAACTCTAAATCTCTAAAAATGTAATGTATGTTTATGCGGAGGGGGGACGACGACAGAAAGTGCAACAAATGAAAATTGTATTTCTTCGATTTTTTTTTTCTGGTTGGTTGAGAGTTCTGATTGCTTGAGTTCCGTTTAACTGAGAGTGTACTGTATAACATATATATATATATATATATATATATATATATATATATATATATATATATATATATATACATTATATATGTTTTTATATATATAATATATATTTATAGATAGATATAGATAGATATATGTGTATGTGTGTGTGTGTGCGCGCGCGTGTGTGTGTGTGTGTTTAACTGGAACTAAGTATAATGCATTGTAAACAAATAGAGCTTTTCTCCCTGGGGCTCCACTGAAAATGGGTATTACTCAGCTTGATTTCCCAGGAAACAAAGATAAATAAATAAAGATAGATAGATAGATAGATAGATAGATAGATAGATAGATAGATAGATAGATGGATAGTCATTACTTGCTAAATTTTGCACACAAGAAAATAGAATTACTGATGAATGTACTAAGGGCCAAAAATAGACATTTCATGCCACATAACTTGTACATGATTATCAATGCTTATGCATTTTAGCTAGAAATTGTACTTGATATCCATGCAAGCACAATAGATACACACTTTTAATCAGACGTAGTTCAGAAACAGTAGGAATAATCTATACTGGAAGTCTAATTCATTGTTATATATCTCTTTGCTTAAAATTGTTTTAGAGTTATGTGCATTTTTCTAAGCTTTTGGATGATCCCAGTGTGCCATTCTGTATATAGGAATTGAAACAATTCAGAAAGTTTATCTTGTTAACAAGCAGATATAAAATTAAAATAAAGAAGGCACACTCAGTTTGGAATTTTATTACACCAGCGAAAGCTCATATTTTATTGTTGCATAGTTGCCTCTGCTGTCATTTTGCTGTTTTTTATGTTTATATATCACTTCGGGTGGAGAGGCATTTATTTCACTGAGTGTGCCTTGTTTATTTTAATATCTTATTATACGTTTTACATGCTCGGTGGAGACATGGCCGATGGTTTGATCAACGTGGAGCTGCATTATAGACCTCCTGAGCTGGGCAGAAGTGCTGAGGGAGTCGGTGAAGTGGCTAGACCAATCGGGTCTTTCCTTCAAGACAATACACCAATAGCATCAATTGGAGAAGGTAACAACCTATCACAGAGATTTTCTACATGTTTAAGGAGTGACAGCAATCTGCTTTTTTTGTATGAAGCTAACAGTGAAGGAATGGCAGCGTCTACGGATATTATGGAATTGGAGGAATTATGACTGGCAATAGACAAACTGGAGGGAGATTCCCTCAAGTTTAAACATTTAATCATGCAGCGGCAACATTTCGAAGTATGTCTTAACAGGACAATTGTACTGAGAGGCTTGCGGGTCTTGAAAATGCCAACATACGGAGAACAGTATCCGGAACTTTTTGCGAAATGGCAGAAGTTGAATTTAGAGGTGAGCACAAACTATATTAAATTACTGGTAGAGTTTTTTAAACCAGAAGAGGAGACACTAAAAGCATCTATTTTACAAACAACAACAAGCCCTGTATGAATGGTTCAAACCAGGGTTAGTAGACCGTGCTTTAAGTACTGTGCTGGATGGCATCTTAGTGTATGAGAGGCATTTGCTGCAGCAAAAACACAGCAAAATTGACAGGGACACTAAGGATTTCAGAGAAGGCCATATCTTCACTTGGCCTAGAGTGAATCAAGGATATGGACAGGGTAATTTAAATAGAAACAACGTAAATAATGCCCATGGAAACCATAAGCCTGGATATAACACTACTGGTATAAGTATAGACAATACCAATGTAAAAGATAAAGAGAAAGTAAATGAACTCTAGTACTCTGACCATTGAAAGGGTGATAGAAGGTACCACCCCTTCGGTACCTCCTTCAAACATTTCAAATCATGAACTGACTCAGAATAGTAATGCTATAATTAGCAATACAGTGACAGTTAAACAACAGGTGGTACGACCAAAGGTACCTCAGGCCACCCGGTTGAGTGGTGACTATAATCAAACCAATGGCATGGATTTTCCACAGTTCCCCCTTCCCATTTCCATGGAGAAGGGGGTGAAGAGAAGCCGCTCTGTCAGTTGCGACAGACAGAAGCGGAAATTGTCAATAGAGAGACAGTCGAATCAGTCACTGAAGAAAATGTGGCAACAGATGGGAACAGCCTAGTATGGAACATTTCTAAAAGGAACTTGGACAGTGATGAGTTTAATGTCCTTAATACGGAACTTAACTTTATTCCTACCAGCAACAATAATCTGACTAATGTATTGATTGATGTAAGCATGTTCCTTAGAAATGCTATGTTACAATATGAATTTGGGAATAATACTATGGAACGCAAATGTAATTTCAAGAAACCAAGTGTTTATATGCCCAATAACCATCCACTAATTGAAGCATTCTATAGGTTAGTTGAGGATGACTTGCATGTTTTTTATAATGAAGGTGGTACTAGTAAAGGTCGGAATAAAATTAGCAGGCCTAATTTTCTTTTAAGGACCAAGCAGCTCTACATAGATTACAGAATGACCCTAATATAGTCATCAGGCCTGCAGATAAAGGAGGCCCTGTGGTGATCATGGATAAGGAGGGATACCGAGAAGCTATGCTTAAAATGTTAATTGATGCTAAATATTATCAGGTCATTAGTATGAACAAAGTGGAAGAAATTAAGTATAGGTTATTTTAAATAATACATCATTTGGTCAGGAGTTTTAATATTGCACATGAATTGGGCAGATTCCTTGAGGTAGAGTATGCTATGGTTCCGGCTATACAGGGCCTGCCTAAAATTCATAAAGATAGTATAAACCCCCCCTTACGACCCATAGTTTCAGGAAAGGGGTGGTGCACTGAACCCTTTTCAGTATATGTTGAAAAGATTCTTCAACCCTTATTAGAGAAGAATATTATTGTTTTTAAAGACACTAAACAATTTTTGACAGACCTGTATAGTTTCACAAGTACATATGCAATCAATTCAGACATTTTATTTGTTACATTGGATGTACAATCCTTGTTCACTGTCATTCCAAATGAACAAGGTGTGGACTCAGTTAAGAAATATTTAATTAAGCACAGTGATTTTGATAGTAAATACATTGATTTGATATGCCTTTTCCTTGAAGTAATCTTGGAAAATAACATTTTTGTATATGAAGAAAAGCTCTATTTGCAATGTGATGGCATGGCTATGGGCACTTCATGTGCCAATAGCTACGCCAACATGGTTTTAGCACTATGGGATTGGAATGTCTATTTATCACTGATATGTTTAAGAAACATGTGTTGTTCTATCGACGTTTTGTCGATGATGTCTTTTTAATTTGGAATGGGAAGGCTGATGAATTAGAATTGTTCCAAAGTACAAACAATAATCCAGAGCCTAGGATTAAGCGCTTTAGGTGTGTGTTTCTTTCTATACATATCTATTTATATTTTTATACACATATAATTTTTATACAATGTGTCATCAACTTATTGGATATTTTAAACATTTTTAAATATTTAACATATATTGTTTGTACATAGTTTTATACAGTACAACATGTATCTATACATTATGTCACTTCCCCTAGTATATTTGTATTAATAGTCATATTTATATTAGCATTTATACTTACATTATATTTATATTTTTAAATATATATATATATATCTGTTTTAGAATTTTAAATACATATATTTACACATTTATACTATATATTATATTTTACATTAATATTTTATTGCAGTAGTTTTTACATACATAGATATATTTATATATTTATATATTGTAGTATACACATACACTTATATATACTTATATACTTACATATATTTATTATAACTATCATATATTTGTTCACCATCATGCCCATCATATATTTCCTATATTTGTATTCACTATGTGTTCAACACCTATGTATAGTGTGTATTTTAATCTACAAATCATGCAGTCATACAGATTTTTTAATAGTATTTTTGGTAAGGTTTTACTTTAAGAAAATGAAATCAATTAATTAATTATTTAATTAGATGCCAGCTGGTTAGTATAAAATGGTGCTAGTATTGTTAATCCTTGAATTCTGATGAAGTCTCCGACTGGAGACGAAAGCGCTTAATCCTAGGCTCTGGATTATTGTTTGTACTTTGGATCGTTTTGTGCAATAAACTGGTTTGGTGTATTCCTGGCTGCATTTGATTGAACTACAGAAGACATCCTTTATTGTTGACTGGGAGCACAATCTAGTTGGTGTTTTGTGACAAAGTGTTTTGGTTACGAATTAGAATTGTTTGTGAATGCAATGAACATTATGACAGACTATCTTAATTTCACTCTAAAATATTCTAACACTAAAATAGAATATTTGGATATGTTTGTAGAAAAAGTACTGGACAATTATGTCAACACTGGTGTGTTTAGAAAAATAAGTCATAGGAATACCTTACTACACAGACGCATCATGCATCCCTCATATATTTTTAAAAACATTATAAGAGGGCAAGGCATGAGAATTTCTAGATTAAATGCTAAGAATGTAGGATATCAAGATGAGTTAGTATGTTTTAAGAACAGACTCCTCAACAGAGGATATAATGAAGTAGAAATAGAAAGAGGTTTATCAGACCTTGATAATATAAAAGAAGGTAGAGCTGCCCCATATTATTCTAGTAAAGCAATATCAACTAGCGTAATAAGGAATGAATCTTCTTACATCAAAATTCCCATGTTTTATACTAATGACAATGGAGCCATATTTGACATTATTAATAATCATTGGAAAATACTCACCACTAACATTGAATTTAAGAACATTGTTGGTGAGAGACCTGTATTTAGATTTAAAAATAAACCCAATTTAAAAAGGATATTATGTCAGTCTGTACACAAAGACCTTCATATAGGGAGAATGGGCACGGTGCCATGTGGAAAATGTAATTTTTGTGGGTTATAGATACTAGTGTTAAATTATTCACCCAGACACTGGCAGAGAATTTAAGTTTAATGTAAATGTGAGTTGTGATAGATACCCAGCATGTAGTTTATCTGGCAGTGTGTAATACATGTTCAGCATTCTATGTTGGGAAAACCAATAGGATTTTTCGAAGCAGAATTAGAGAACATCTGTATGCTGTCAGAATTAATCATATTAACAGTGCCCTAGCCAAACATGTAATGATTCTAGGTGACACCCATACATTTAGTTTTATGGTTATAGATATAGTCACACCCATGATTAGGCAAGGGGACATTAGAAATGGCACTGAGAAGAAGGAGATAAACTGGATTTTAAGGCTTAGAGCCGACAGAGGTAAGGGACTGAATGAGAGAGCTTCCCTTCAACCTATTTTGAAATCACATAGACTATAGGTTTAATAATTATTTCACCTTGACAGAATAGCCCAGTTATTTATCCATTCTCCAAGCCTATAATCATTATGTAAGTAAGGCACTAATTCTAATGACATTATATATTTTATATCCCATATTTCATATCCCTTTTTTAATCTGAGTCTGTCCTGTTTTATATGATGAGTATAATTTTAAAACAAAGGTTTTTATTTATGTATTTCATATGGTTTGTATATACTAGCTTTGTTTAATCATTTTTTAATTATCATCTAATTAGTCTTATAAGTCATAATTCTTGAATGGTTATATAAGGACTGAGTTTTGGGAAGGGTGTTTCTTGGTCTGACGAAGCAATTGTGAAAGCGCTTACCTGTGCACACCATTAAAGTTTGGAATTTTATTTCACCAGCGAAAGCTCATATTTTATTGTTGCATGGTCTCCTCTGCCGTCATTTTGCTGTTTTTTACGTTTAGATATGAAATTAAAGATAGGATCAACTTCCAGAAGTTATCTGAAGATTCAGAAGAATACATCTGAAAGTGGTTGTTGGCATTTAACCAGATTCAACCTTTGGTGCATATAGAGTGTTCACAACATTTATAACAGATGTACGTGAGGATGCTGAACCTGTTTTGTCGTTTCATTACATTTGAAGCACCATAGAGCTGCTGCAGTCACCAGTGACCCATAATGCAATGCACTCGGGTGAAACTCAAAAGACTGCTTTACTGAATCTTACACTACTTCAAGAATATCCACTGATGTGGTATAAACACAGCACAATTTAAAATATAAACCATACATGTCTTACATTATGCCTTTTGAATGTCATTCAGACTGTTATTGGCCTACTCTTGGATTTCTTTAAAACATATCTATCCGACTGTAATTCACTTCAGAAATACACAATTTTTTTTTTCTATTTTTCAACACATTACAGCATTTGATCTGCGTTCTCCTGATGTGTACCTTACTGTTAAAGATCTATACTTTGGCCTGCAGAAATTTGGTTTTCTCCTATTCCACTGTATGGATTTTATAGTTTCTATGCAGAAGAAAATGTACCAGCAGTCTTTAATGCAGTGTGGTGTTTAGACTAAACCTTGATTTAGGGGATACATTTACTACGCAGTATTATATAAAGCAGGGTGAGACTAAAGGAGATGTGTGTTTCTGAATAAAATATATTATAAAAAGCAAACAGGTTAAAATACAATCCACCCACACCACATGCAATGTCCTGTGCAGTAGATAGGTCATTAAAAATATCTTCTTAGAAGTACAAATGAAACAGCAGCATGAAACATAACACAGATGGTTATGTGCATTCACTGGTCTAAGACTGGATTAAGTAGTATAGAAAAGCCTTTGGTGGCATGTGATACTCAGACATAGCTGCAGGGAGGAATCAGAACAGAACATTCTTTCTATAGTCTGTTAAGGAGAAGGAGTCTTCATGATTGAAACAAAAAAATGTAAATTGGTTCTATTCTAAATAAAATGTTGATGTCCAAGGAGTCAGCAAGTAACAAAAGACACTTTGTGGTGATGAATACCAACCCCAAATTAGGAAATGGGAGTTATTTTCTGGAGGGTAAAAGACTCACTGAAACTGGAAAATGAGACATAAACTAAAACGGGTACATCCTGTTTTGGCTAGACATCTTAAATATTCTCATGAATATTATTGTAGACGTTCCCTTACTATATGTAACTGTCAAAGCATAGCTAAAGGCATTCACATCAGTACTCTAAAGATGCAGTTTCCCATAAGCAGATCTTTTATTGTCACAATAAATAGCACTGTGGAGAGTCCTGATTGTTCTAAAGAAGTTTTATATGAGTCTTGTAGGTTCTATCTCTGTCTCTGCTTCATTTTTGTCTTTGCATTTTTACAGCATTTTTATATAGTTTTATATACTTTCTGTACACTAAAACAAAAATCAAAGGTTTGTTAGTGTACTTCCAGTGGAATTTAACAGCTGAGAAAAGGAAATCCGTCAGCATTTGACAGCTTACATCATGTCTAAAATGTTCAGTTCAGGTAATAATCCCCGCAGATCCCCATGGTTTGATTTATCATTAAAGTCAAACATATTGCTAAATCAGAAACAAAATGTAAACAAAGTGCTTTCATGTAGAACACATAAATAGTCTTCCGTACTTAAAATACTGCTTACCTGTGCAACCTTATTTCTGCAAAATGCCTCTCAGCTGTACAGATTTTCGCAGAATGTCCAGGTTTTTGGCTCATATTTTTGGTCTATTCCTCATAAAATCTGTGTTTTTCTGACAAATTACTGGGATGATCTGAGGACTGAAGTCACTAAATAATGATCTACATTTGAGTTTCAGATTTCAAATCCTTCAGAAAATGTATGTTAAAACAAATCCTGTTACTCTAGCAGCTTGCTAAGCTTATGAGTAATATTTAAAATATGTCTCTATTTTTGGGCCTTTGTCCATCCATTTTGTCAGTCTTTGTCCAGATTTCTTGCACTGAGAGGTTGAGAGGTATGGTCTGCAACCAACAATGTTCTTCATCATCACTGTTGTCTAATCCCACTGCACCATGTCTAGTCAACCTTTCATAGGTGACATTCAGTGAGCATTCTCACGAGGCATCCAAACTACCTTAAATAACTTATTTCAACAAGGACAAGCAGTAGTTGCATTCTGAAGTCCTCCTGGGTTACTGACCTTCATTCTCAGCTTCAGAAATAAATCCAGCTATCTTTAATAAAAACTAATTTCTGCTCCTTGTACCTGCAATCTCATCCCTTTAGTCACAATCTGTTGATGCTTGCCATAGGTGAGGATGGAGATTTGGAATAACTAGAAAAAAATGACAGTCTGGTATCTTATGTACTGTAACCAAGCCCTCTGATCCTGAATAACCTCACTCATAAACAAGACCCCAATATATGAAATTCCTCCACCTGATGCACAGCAGCTGCTACCCTGTTATCTAATGAGAACAGTTCACTTTTTTCTGGGAGAAAATTGTGAGTTGTTTCTTTTCATCACAACCACTTCACAATCAGCAGAAAATTGTTCTAGTGCACATTGGAGAAGAGAACACTTATCATCTGAAAACAACAAAGCTGCATCTGTCATACGTCTAAACTAAATACTACCCAGAGCTTAGCTGCACCATGAAATTATATGCATGAAAATCACAAATGAGGAGAAACAAGTTACCATCTTAGTGGAGTTTATGCCCCCTTGAAAGTTTTTAATTTATTGCCAAGATTGTGGAGAACCCTTTCACTTCCCAAATGTATGGATCATAGAGTAGTGACCTTGGATCAGGTGACACCATGGTGATTGGCTTTTGGATGGCATCAGAAAGGTTCTGGCAAACAATTTAGACTCAGAAGGGAGAGGTGGGATATTGTTACTATATTGTAACAGGACAGTAAGAAATGGTTTGACTATACAAGAGATGTGTGAGTAATTTGTTAGTGGAGGGAGTTTAAACCCCCAAAATATGTAGGATCATACTCTTGGGATAGTGATTTCCAAGGATAGTGTGCCAGCTGAGCATAAAGGTTTTTGCAGCTATAAAACAGCGAGAATATCACATTCAGTTAGGTGAACAAAGCAAAGTAATATCAAAAAGCAACAGATAAATCAGTGGAATATTCCAGTACATGAAGGGGCTAATTTGAAGAAAGATGGAAAAAGAGAAAAGAAGGTTAGCACTGTATAAATCAATTATAAATCATCATATCAAACAATGTACTTAGTTAACAAGGCATTGTCTTGAAACTTAAACTAAATATCTGAAATAACTGGCTGACATAGGAAAATGATCGCAGGAGCGGCCTTAGGTCAACTGGTGCCCTAGGCAAAAGGGTTACATGGCACCCCCCACCACACCATCAGTGCCCCCATCCTGGTCTACTTACAGCAAATAAATACTGGAAAAGTGCCCCTGTTAGATTGGCGTCCTAGGCGGCTGCCTAGTTGGCCTATGCCTAAAGCCGGCTATGTGATCAAGTGAACACCTATCAAGAATGCACTTTGTATGTTTTTGATACTAAGTATTACTTTGTTCAGCTTCCAGAATGTTCCTGCAGGAACTGAATACCTGGTTATCTTACCCAGACTGACTTCAAAATCAATTTACTGCTGTCTTATTATGAACTAAATTTGTATAACCTTTGCTTAGATCTTAGTAACATATCCCGTTTAAGCTGCTTTCCATGGTAGCCAACTTCTGCTTCATATTTATGTAGCTGCTATGAATTTATAGTTTGCTCATAATTGTTATTGTATGACTGCTAAACTCCTGCACAAATACTTTTACACAAGAAATTTGTTTCGGCCTTTGCCTCTGTCAGTAGCCAAGGATGTAGTTATAAAAAGGTCTACTTAGATAAGTAAACAACCAGAAAATGCAAATAAATACATTAGGTAGATTCATAAAAATAAATACATAAAAATTAGCATCTTTGCTGGTTAACAAATCATGGAGATACACAGGAAAAGTAAGAACATACTATTTCAAGGAATGGGTGGTGTACATAAGGAAAACTGTACTGGTAAAAGTCAGTATAGAAAATGGAGCCATTAATCCAATGCAAGGGAGAAGGACAAATGTTAAGTATATTATTCAGTGACTTAGTATATACAGATTAATGTAGACATTATGTAGTGGAATCCTCTTATCTTTTAATAACTTTTGTGATACCATGTTTCCATATTTCAGTCTTGTGGTATATAGTAGCTGACTCACACAGTGTGCTTAACTATATGAGCACAATAACATAGATCCTGATGAAAGAAGGAGCATTGTCTACGGAGTCCTCCCACCTCTATCTTAACTCTGTACATCAACATATCCTTCCTGGACCCTTTTTAACCAAGACCATAGTCACAAGGTCAGCATCAAATATAACATGTATATGGAAAATGTAGTGTTTGATTAATATGCATGCAATCTGGAGGTAGAAGTAAACTGGAGTACCCTTAAATAAACCATGTAGACATGAGAAAAATATGCAAAACTCTACACAGACTGTCAATGGAGGTGAGAAAGCTCAGACCTCTAAGGCAGAAATTATACGCATTAGCTACTATGTTGCAGCCAGCCTTTACACATCCCTGCCTCATTCCATCTTCCATCTGCTCAAGGTGTCTTCAAAGTCCATGACTGAACCATAGTCTCCTAATGCCTCAGCATGTACATTATTTTCTATAGTTCATTTTATATAGGATAAACAGTGACAATGCTGTGTGAACAGTAGTAACTAGCTTAAAGCAACAACAATTTCTCTGGTATACTAAAATTTACCAGGACTTAATTAGAAAATGCTTCTCAACTAAGTAATGTTTTCTGTTAGAACTCTTTTATTTTTGCATCCATAAAGTAATCAATTCACATTTCATTTAGGATACATCATTATGGCATTCACTAAAGATGCTAGCATTTGACCCATATCCTTATTATTGCATCTGCAAAGATGTTACTCAATACATTATCCCTCATATTACTTAACACATGTATACAATACCAGTGACATGCTTCTGGGTGTACAAATGGACATTGTACACTGCTTTGTAAATAAGTTTTGTACATTACACTAATAAGTTCTTCCTATGTGACTACATAGTATAATCATAGATTTCAGATTTGTACACCAAAATATCATGCTGCTATCATCCTCCAAAATCTGCCCTTTGATCTATAATATATGTCATAAATAGATATTTAACAAAATAGTGATTATTTTTTTACATCCTTTTGAATTAAGGCATACAAAGCTGGATTCCATAAAGTTTGCAGAATCCAGCAGATTATGTCAATATCAATAGCAACGTTGCAAATAACAATGTAAAGACGCCACAGTGAACTCAGAATATGTTGGTGCACAAGGCAGTATCTCAGTAGTAAAGGCACACTGTATATCACTGGCAAGTAATCCATAAGTAATGAAAAATTGCTGTCAGAGTGTGATGTACATTAACAAAGTTATGGAAAGAATTTCACAATCCAAGCAGCCTGACAGTCATAAATACATAGATACACAGGAATATCTCCAGTAAGCTTAAAGATAACTACAGAATATGAGCTAGCTGTCTCTTACAGATTCCAATGAAATCCATAACCATTTCTAATAAAAAAACTTAATAACGGCAAAGGGCAATCACAGCCACATTGTCACAGCTAACATTAGCTAACAATGGGTGCAGGATGTGTGGGGAACACAGGTGACACCCACACCCAAGGAAAATGGGAGATTTTTTTTTTAAGAATAGAAGGAAAGAGAAGTTCATCACAGCAGGTATACCCATAGAACAAATATCACAACACATGCCAAAGGATGAGGAAAAAACAGTAAGGACAGGTAGGGTACACCGACAGCACAATGCACAACATTTGCAATGGAAAGTAGTCAAACAGGGTGGGGATGCATTCCAGCCACGGTGAATTGCAGAAAAAATTCTAACTATACACTATCATGTGATGACATGTTGTAAGCTGTGGTGGTAATCATACCTGGATGTTTATGACAAATGGTAGATGTGTGTTGTAGGCTAATAAATAGGGATTACAGTACAGTACACATTGCATAAATAAACTCATATCCAGGTAGTCTGCCAGCAGTGCAATTGTATGCCAAGTAACGTTGCAAATGAGCACATGCATGTCTAACAATGCAAGATAACTCTAGCAGAACTGAACCTCTGACCATGCATGTGAAAGGCAAACAGCCAAGCACAGTGCCAAACAGCAGTGCTGCACCACATAAAATCACAAAAATTCCTGTTAAATGCACAAGTAGGTATACACAACTCAAACAAATGTGCAATGGAATACATATATGTGAAACACAGGTATAGGTGTATATGCATGACTGTCAGAGGCCTAAATGGAATGTACATGAAAGCAATGTCAGCACACATACATACACCAATGACATATAAGAATATTTTCACAAATCCAACATTATAGCTTAAAAATATATATATCAGGCTGTGCACATGAATTTCAACAATGTACACTGGTTAACACACAAGTATAACAAGAAAAATTATGTATTGCAAGCAGTAGCCAGTGACTTATGTGCAGACATCCTGCATCTGTAAAATGACCATAGTTGGCATATGTTGACCATGTCAACAACTTAATACATGTCATTGGACAATAATTGCAACAAAGGCAAACATATCTGCAAAATATATTACATAAATATGAAGGTATAAGGGAGGTGGAAAACCTGTGCCCATACCAAGGAAGACAACAATAAAGCAGGACAAGGACACAATATAAGTCCCTTTGGTATTCTTGGAGCCATCTCTGGTCAAATCAGCACACTCTCTTCCCTTACAGAACATACAGTATGAACCTGCTATACTGGATGGGCAGTTTCCCATCATCTCTCCAGCCAGCCTGATTGACATGGACATCCTGAGGCAATGTAGCCATTGTCTCACATATACTGAAAACAACTTACTCGTAACACAAACAAATACTCTATGTAAGACATGGCATTACACTATGGAGTTTGAGGCAATACTTTCATGTAACAACAAATCCTACACCAAACAGGCTGTCAGTGCACACACACAGCCTTCTATAAGAAATAAGGACAAGACAGATAACCCCACATATGTGGAGGTACTCACTAGAAGCTTACCAAAAGATTAGAGACTTCCCAAACAGAAACCACTAGTGCACTCTGCAATACAAAAAGCAACCACAACACATAATAACACACACACCAGCATCTCAACAAACAAGGCCATAAGGCATAAAACCTCAAAACCTAATGTATTGGTCATAAGTGACTCCATAGTGAGACTCACCAGGTTGACAAGGAGAGGGTTACAGCTAGTTGCCTGTCAGGTGCCAGGATCCATCAAGTCATGCAAGCACTCAAGTCACCCAACAACAAGTTCTGTCATGACCCCATCATAATGCATGTTGCGGTGAATGACTTGAGACATACATCTCTGAACTATATGAAGAAAGAGAGAAGACGGAGCTCTCAGATTATGTGTCCCAGGCAGGTATGAGCCTAGACCTAAGTAGCATACTCCCTTCACCGTGGATTATTCCACAATACAAGCAAAAAATGATTGATTTAACAATTGGCTTAGCGTCTGGTGTCAGTCCAGGTGGATCCAGTATGTGTCAGCCTGGGAAGACATGATCAATAGGCCACACTGCTTTGCCAGAGATGGTCTGCTCCTGTCTCCTCTAGGTTTTCAGATACTGGCAAAGGCACTAGCCACTCCTATTGTTCCTTTTTTTAGGCAGTGTCAAAATACCCAACCTCCCAAAAGAACAAAATCCTCTCCAGATAAACTCAAGGTTCTGCTGCTTAATGCTAGAAACCTAAACAGGAAACTACATTACCTAGAAGCAGTCCTCAGCTTGGAAGATGCTGACATCTGTGCAATTACCGAGACATGGTTCAAAACCACAGAAAGTTGTGCAAGGCTATAATAGCAACCATGTGTTCTGACCACAAAGTGAGTGCGAAAGAACACAAGTAGGAGGCTTATCTATCTTCATCTTCATCAGGGACAGGTACAACTTAAGGCTGGTCAAACTATATAACTCTCTCAAGTTACTCCATGCATACCTCTCAACCTGGAAACATCAAAAATCTGGATAAGGCCCATGAAAAATAGGTACAAATCTGTACGCTGATTAACATCTAATTTGCATACATAATTTCATAACTCCACCCACTCTGATGGAATTGTGGGATACCAACTTTCAAACAAACTAAAAAACAGAACCAAAATATGGCACCAGAGTCCCCCTGCAGCCATTCCAATGTCCCATTAGCTGGCTATTTCGCCCCATTTACCATAAACACTAGTGTTCATACTGCTTTACTTGTACAATGATTATTTGGATTTTATTTTTACATTATACAGCACAACAATGCGCAAACACTAAGACATCTGGTAAACAAAGCAATACTGTCTCACAATGAAAATAGACTTGGCATTAAAACTACTCTGCCCTTGAAACTCACATTCATTGAAACCCACACCACATCCAAAGAAAATGCATCTGGTCAGTGGTGGATAAAGATTACCTTTGGGCTGTTTTCAAACCATTGGTCCCTCGCACACAAAACAAGAAACATACATGTGTTCTTTTCTTTGATACACCTTCCTGACTTCATTAAATTATATTCCTTGTATAAAACAACGCACTTGTTAGACATAGCGCATTTTAAATTTATTATTTTAACATTTTTCCAGTAGGCTGTACTGTAGGCAATGAAACAAAATGCATGAACCAACAATGACAAAATTGCCCAATTCAGAACATTTCCATCATAAAAGTCTACTTCCACAGCCACACTATAAATAGAATGACTGTTGTGTAAGCCATAGGCACCTTGCACATCTTCTCGCTCTTATTTTCAATTTATTTTTTTTGGAGGGGGGGGGCAAAAGCTCAAAACCAGGGACACATTTTAAACATTGCTTGTATAATTTTGTAAAGTTGCTTGAATAAAATGCTGCATTGCATTTCACTGGCAAGCTTTGAACCTATGACCTGCTGCACTACAGTCAGAGCAGCATACCATTAAGCCAAATCAACTGCTTCTTAAAAGTAGGAAGATTGAAAGTTAATGGCTATCATTTAGTCAATTTATTTCTCTCCACAGCTCTCAATCTCATACCACAAAAAACCTGAGTAAAGCTCACAAGTGGTGGTGGCTAGGGACTTTAGGCTCATTTGACCTTATACCCAAGGTACAGGGTTTGAGCCTGAATATACACATGCAGACAGTGTAATAGCATTCATGCCTGAACCTTTTACCAGTTGCCTATAGTCATTGGGAAAATGCACTGAATTAATGTTTGTTACTAAGAGGTTTAATACTGTTAAAGCAATACAGATGAATTCTTCAAAAATAAAGACCATGAGTATCTGAAATGAATGTGTGCTACTACAGTTTAAGGTTCATTTCACACTGCAATATACCCCAAGTTACATTTCTTCCATTTTTCAAATTCCAGACTACAACTGACAGAACACAGAGAACAATTCTTGGCTGTCTGTTGATTATACAGCATGCTGCTTATGATGACTCTCAAATGGAAAGCAGAAATCCTGAGTTTAACACCTTATCCCCATTGTTAATGGAATTTACTAACAAGAATGATTTTCACACACTGCTGTGAAGAATGTTTAAGGAACTTGGGAAATGTAGCCTGTTCAACACAGAATGCAAAGCAAGAACTAACAAACCTGAAGGCAAAGGCTGCCAGTGTAAAAGAAGAAATAAAAAAAGACAAGAAGGATGCTTCTGGAATCAAAACTTGCCTAATAGTCTCTCTTTGGCATTGTGTGTGAAAAACTATTAAAAAATTATACCCCATGTCGCAATACACAAGCATCTCAGGGTAAGGAATTTATATTAGTACAATGAAAGTTTTAGTAGAACATGTTCCAACAAAGCAAATGCTTCACTACACATACACACACACATACACACACACACACACACACACACACACACACACACACACACACACACACACACACACACACACGTCGTCCCCCTTACCTCTAAATCCATCTAGGAAAACAGAGAGCATCTTCTTCTGAAACTCCAGCAAGCGTACGTTTTTTCTAAAATAAATAAATAGATCCAGTCCCTTGAGCGAGCGTCTTCTAAAATAAATAGATCCAGTAAATCCTTTCCGGCTCTGGTAACTTTGCCGCTCACAAATGCATTTGAACCAGAGCTGGAAATACATGCCACGTACGAGCGCGAGCAAGTCTGACAGGCTGGTGGAGCTGACGTCATCGCGCACGTGATGACGTCAGCTCACGAAGTGTGAAAATTAAAAAAATAAAAATCAAAGTGCGAATAAATCGGAAATGAATGGGTGCCACTCGGGAATCGTGGCACCCCTTTTTTGGACCCCAAAACTTGGTAAAAACTGAGTAATTCGGGACAGTTGAGAGGTATGACTCCATGTATTAACTATACCCAAAACACCCTACCATATTATTGTTAGCAATAGGTTCCTCACCATGAACTGGGAAAAGCATACCACATGCCTGGACTTACTGGAGTCACTTACCATACAGCCAAACACCATAGTCAAGGGCACCATTAACTATCTTTCCATTGACTGGAAAATGGGCATAACCACAAACATGCTGGCCCAGAGGTTCTTGAACTTTGTCAGTACAAATGCTCTGGAACAAATAGTCAGCTCTCTCACAAGGGGCTCAAATGTCCTGGCCATAGTACTCACCAACATGGGGGAACACTGCCCTCCCCACTGTGTGATGCACTCCCTGGTAAGATCAAACCATAAATCAGTTTCATTTGATGTAATTATAAGGTATGATATCCCATCAAGCTCAAAAAAGCTTAAAAATTTCCCCAAAATACATTACTTCTTACTAAGGTGGGAAGGTATTAGAAGTTTTAATGCCTCCTCAATCACAAATAACTCAGACTCCTATGCAGAAGTGTGCACCAATGTTCTGTACAACCACTTAAGCAGCTGTATAGATTTGGCTGTACCTGAGTGGATCAAACCAGGTCTTGTCATAAAAACAAGCCACCCTGGTGGACCCCTAGAATAAACATGCTATGCAACAACAGGAAGAAACTAATGTCTAAGAACAAGAAGGAACTGGATCAGCAGAGGAATAATTCCATCTACAGCTTAAACAAATAAATCAGAAATCTTGCCAAGTCCTCCAAAGCTAATTACAAAGCAAAAATAGCATCCCTAACTAAGGATAATGACACAGTATTCTTTAACTACTTCTGAAATCTGAAAGGGAATGCCCAGCTGTGTGCCGAACTGGTAGTGGATGGTACTACCCATACTCTACCAAAGGAAATAGCCAACCTGCTAGCTGACAGATTTGGTACAAACTTCACCCTTAACCCACCAGCCATACCTCAAAGTGTACCTGCCACTATCCCTCAGCCTATTACCTCAAGAGAACAGGTCATATATGCACTGTCCAAGGCCAAAAACATGGCTTTAGTGGGACCAGATAACATTCCAGGTTGCCTTTTAAACAACCTAAAACATGACCTAGCACATCCACTTGGTTCCCTCTTTAACCACAGCCTGAGAACTGGCTAGGTTCTAGCAGAATGGAGGACAGCAACAGTAATCCCTCTGCACAAATGGGGGCCATCAACCAACCCTGGGAACGATAGACCCATAAGCTGAACTAGCCTCATCTGCAAGGCCATGGAAAGAATCTTTATGGACCTTATCAATAAGGACACAGGTAATCTCCAAACTCTATACCCAATACAGTTTGGATTCATTAAGGGTAGATCATGCTTGTTAAACCTGGTTGATTTCTTCGAGAAAGTCACCAAAGCCCTGGATGAGGGAATGAAAGTACATACCGCCTACCTGGACACCAAGGCATTTGACACTATCCCCCATTTAGGTATTATAGAGAAACTCTCCCAACTGGGAGTTAACCCTTATCTCACTAGATGGGTAGCCAACTGGCTCACAGACAGGACACATACTGTCAAAGTACGTGACTTCACCTCTAGCAGAAGACCAGTCACCAGTGGTGTACCACAGGGTTCTGTGCTGGGCCCTTTACTGTTTGGAATTTATTTCCCAGAAATCCAGGCATATGTGGATGGCCTGTGGCTGATCAAGTTTGCTGATGATTGCAAATTGGGTGCAATCACTGAGTCCCCCAAAAATGTTAACATACTGCAGAAAGGGTTAATGCAGGCAAATGATTGGTGACAAAGCAATGGATTAAAGCTAAATGGAAAAAAAGCATTATTATCCCTTTTGGAAAAGCTGACTTCCATGCTAATTATGCTATTGACAGCACCCACATAACTACTGATCTAGTGGTATGCGATCTTGGTGCGCATGTTGATAGCAATCTGGACTTTGACCGTGTTTCCACATTGGTAAGGAAAGCCTTCTAAGTGGCACATCTCATAAGTAAAAGCACTGCAACTAGATCTGGGGATGTTATAATTTCATTATACTCAGCCCTCATCAAACCAATAATTGAATACAATGCTCCCTTTTGCATGTACATCACCAGACACCTGCAACAGATGGAGAAACTGCAGAGGTTTCAAACCATGAGAATATAGGGCATCCAAAATAAGACCTACATGGAAAAAACTGAAAGCCCTGTTGCTGTAGGCTAAGTGGTGACCTGTGCCTGGCCTTCAGGGCAGTCTCTGACCCTGCCCAAGTGGAAATGCTAGACATTTGCTAATCAAATTGCATGGGGGTTACTCACTCCAGCGATCTTAACCCAGCCTGTAACATGAATAGATCCTGCTGGAAAGACAGATACATCTCCCAGAGACAGCCACTTCTCTGAAACACGTTCCAAATTCTGATGAAACAGAGCTACTCCCTGATCCTCTTCAAATGCAACCTCGATCAATGGATGGTTGACAACAGATTCACTCTGGGGGTGGTGCCAATGTCCTTCATGAACACAGGCAGTCGATATTAAGTACCATAGAATCTTATCTCTGTGAACTTCGCTCACCTAAACAAGGACCAATGGGGCATCTTGGGATAAACATGGCTAGGCTTGCAAGGGTTCTAGGGCTTTTAGCCTAGTAATCATCTATGAACCTACATATTGCTGCTGAAGCCAACCCAAAATACATTTAAGCAAATGGCAAATGTATGTCATATAGGTAGACTGCATTGCTGATGTCCACCAAAATGGGCATGTATAAACCACACATACACAGTAATGTGCAATCATGTAACATCAATGGCCATAGATAAGCAAGATAAGAATTTCAATTACATACACATATACTGTCATACCAATATGGAATAAACAACCACAGGTGTATGGCATGCACCCTGATCATGACTGAGCAGAGGATACTCCTGGGAGCATCATTACAGCACATCAGCGATAAGTTAGTGAATGCTCACATATCAAAGGTACAATGGTGTTTCACTATGGACCAGGCCATGTTCAGAGACATGTGCAATCATCAGTTAATATGTTCAAATACTGCTGTAAGGTATGAACTTATGTAAGCAAGGAACGGATGAGGAAATGTAACATACAGCAAATGAGGCATACTGTACTATTACTGAATACATTATCCTTACCCCGATGTAGACATTAATGTTAAGCTGGCGTTCAATGCAGTCACAAAAGGAGGACTGCCCGTAGGTATGACATACCTTTATATGACCTCACATGGCATCATCACCACATGGCACACAGCATGACATCATGCCAGTGGGACAGCATGACAACTGTCATCCAGAACACATGGGCAATGACATTGCCTTCTGTTGCAGATACATGCTATAGCAATACACAAATCTTAACCATACCAGTGTGGTACTGCTGGACTATGGAAAACATCTTTTTTCTATTAGTTTCCCTCAGTAAAATACATGTTTACAAGGTAATTGTTGCAGTAGTAACTGCAGGTTAACTGTCAGTATGCATGGACAGCTGAGTGTGGGAGCAAAGTGTAATGTGTTAATGTGTGTCATGCACACATTGAAACGTAATTAAATGTCACACGATGATATCTGTATGGCATGTTTGCACAAGTAACACATAAGCATGGCAGCTACATATTATGCATGCAGAACAGTGCATATACAGTCCAGTCAATTATATGGCAAACAACACGTTAGCAGCATTACACAACTGGAGCTAACAGGCAATGCTTACTGACCTAAGGAAGCACCCTGATGGGGATGAACATTGCAAATGATCTCACAGGCTATCTCTCTGAATGAGTTGCATATAGTGCTTCCCATATCTTGGAAAATCTTCATTGTGTCCCTCATCTGTGAATGCTGACGTCTGTGCAGTCATTGAGACATGGTTTAAAGACATGGAGAGCACACCAATAGTTCAAGGTTATATGCCTTCCACACATTTAGACCAGCTACTTCACAAGCAGGGTGGAGGTGTCTTTATTTACATCAAAAATAAATATACTTCAACGTTGGTCAAACAGGACAATGCACTTGAGCTAGTTCATATTCAAATCACCATATTCAAAATCTAATACCACTTCCTTGCAAGCTATAGGTGCCCCTCTATGACCCAGGAAACCCATACCATGTGTTTAAACATATTAGAAACACTAGCCACCCAACCCAATACCATATTCATGGGTGACTTTAATTATCCCACTATTGACTGGGAATCCTATATGACACCAAACATACAGGCACAGAGATTCCTCGATTTTGTAAACACAAACTCCCTGGACCAGATAGTCAATACAACAACCAGGGGTGCAACCGTACTGGATCTGGTCCTCACTAATATGGGAGAGTGCTGCACACCCCCTACTGTAATGTCTTCCCTGGTAAGGTCAAACCACAAAATGGTCTCCTTTGAAGTAAAAATAAAACCTGGACCCCAGCTAAACCTAGTATATTCAGAAACTACTCTAAGGGTAACCTCCTACTCTAAGGCTATTAAGTGATAACTTAGCAAATTTTCAAGCCATTATCCTTTATCACCTTTATCACCTTTACCTGATGCACATCTTTCCTAGCTTGGTTCCTCTGTCTAGACAATTGGTACAGGTCTTTTTCTCCCTTCTTAGTGTCCAACCTTTCATACAACTCTTCATATGGCTTATCCTTAGCCTTTGCCACCTCTCTCTTTGCCATGCACCTCATCTCCTTATACTCCTGTCTACTTTCTTCATCTCTCTGACAATTCCACTTCTTCTCTGCCAACCTCTTTCTCTGTATACTCTCCTGTCTTCCTCATTCCACCACTATGTCTCCTTGTCATCCTTCCTCTGTCCAGATGTTATACCAAGCACCTTTCTAGCCGCCTCCCTTACTAGCTCTGCTGTAGTTACCCAGCTATTTGGTAACTTTTCACTGCCAACCAGTGCCTGTCTTAACTCATCCCTGAACTCCACCTCACAATTACCCTTTTTCAATTTCCACCATTTGATCCTTGGTGCTGCCCTCACACTCCTCCTCCTCTTCTTGATCACCAAAGTCATCCTACAAACCACCATCCTATGTTGCCTAACATCACTTACCCCGGTCACCACTTTACGGTCTCCAATCTCCTTCAAACTGGCCCTTCTATATAGGATATAATCCACCTGTGTGCATCTTCCTCCACTCTTGTATGTCACCCTATGCTACTCCCTCTTGTTAAAATACGTATTCACCACAGCCATGTCCATCCTTTTCACAAAATCCACTACCATCTGACCTTCTGCATTCCTTTGTTTAACACCATACCTACCCATCACTTCCTCATCCCCTCTGTTCCCTTCACCAACATGCCCATTGAAATCTGCTCCAATCACCACTCTCTCACCCTTGGGTACAGTCATCACCACTTCATCCAACTCACTCCAAAATGTTTCTTTCTCATCCATCGCACACCCAACTTGTGGAGCATATGCACTAACAACATTCATCATTACACCATCAATTTCCAGCTTCATAAACATCACTCTATCCGACACTCTTTTCACCTCCAAAACACTCTTAGCATACTGCTCCTTCAGGATAACTCCTACGCCATTTCTCCTCCCATCCACACCATGATAAAACAATTTGAACCCACCTCCGATACATCTAGCCTTACTCCCTTCCATCTAGTCTCTTGCACACACAGTATACCAACCATCCTTCTGTCCATCATATCGGCTAGCTCTCTCCCTATACCAGTCATACTGCCAAAATTCAAAGTTCTGACCCTCACTACCACAGTCTTAGCCTTTCTCATCTTTTCCTGCCTTCAGCCATGCCTTCCACCTAATCTCCTCCTTCGGCCAACAGTAGCCCAATTTCCACCAGCACACTGTTGGCTAACAGTACTGGTGGCAGTTGTTGTTATCCTGGGCCTCAACCGATCCGGTACAGAAATATTTACTGGTGTCTGCATGAAGTATTTGGCAAAGTTTTACACTGGATGCCCTTCCTGACGCAACCCTCCCCATTTATCCGGGCTTGGGATTGGCACAAAGAAATGCACTGGCTTGTGCATCTCCAGTGGCTGGGTTAAACAGGTACTGCATATATGTATTTGTAGTCCTGCAGATAATGGATAAATAAACTTCCAACACTTTATTGGCCATTACAATGTAAACAAATAATTGCTATCAACATATCACTGAAAGTATTATGCATGGCACAAATGGTGCCTAAAACATGGTTGCACATTATGTGCTATTACTTTCACTTATATCTGAGTCATAGGTCGCTAATAAGGTAAATTGGTGCCTGTTAGCATTTCTGTTTTGGGGACTATTTGATTGGTTAACATTATTCATTCTCAAGTGCATCTGCTTAGATTTATTTTTATAGAAAATGTATACATTAAGACAGATGTTTGTAACTTACTGGAGTGGTGTTTGATTTACCTATATACATACAGGTGCTAACATCTACATCAAGGACATGCAGTAATTTCCCATATGTAGTTGTACAGACAGATTTACATAGCAAAAGTGAACAGTACATAAAGACAGATTTACAGATTATCCATATATCTTGCAAGTGACTCCATACACTCTGTGGTGTGTGTACATATTGAAATCTTCAGATTCTGACAGTATCCATTTGTACTCTGTCCTTTTGTTGTTATGGATATTTATTCATTGATGGTTCTTAAAACAAGTCTTGTAACTACTGGTTCAATCCAAAAAGGATCTGTACTATCTGTGGCCTGCTTACTGATCCTGAGGTTTTCTGATGCTTTCCGTAAGTTGTTCACTTGATAATTTATAGATATTCTGTGCTGAAGTGGATGGCATTCACTGCTCAGTAATGACTGTGTTGCTCTGAAGTGTTTTTGAATACTTCTCTGTTTTGGCTGCAAGACAATTTCTGTTACACACATATGTTTGTGGAGTGTTTTAATGAGAAATCCATGTAGACTGTGTCTCCTATGGCATGACACTGTTGTGTTTGGACCTCCTTTCCATGGATATGTAGTGTAAGGAGTTCATATCTTACAGACAGTCTCACCATATTCCACAAGTTATGTTGCTTTTACAACAATTATGTATCCAGGCATTGTTGTAAGATTTTTATATGTCATATTACTATATAAAGCAGTGAGCATTTCATACAATTTTGCATTGCACAGGAATACATAGTGTTTACAGTCACCTAAGCTATCCACATAGTCATCTACATAAGTGGGCCCCACATGAACATAAACATGTGCATATCATTGCCTTTCAGATGGCAAACAGACCTAAGGGTGACAATTTCTCCCCATAGGAAAATGAGATTATAATAGATGCTCTGCAACAACATGGACAGAGACTCCTTGGACAGGCAGAGAATACAGTAGTGAGTGTGAGTCGATGTCACCAACATGATTAATGCAGTTGGAGGTCACAATAGATCCCATGAAGCCTGTCGCTGATGCTGCTTTGACATGATCCTCCATACAGCCTGATGGTATGAGAGATCAGGGGATGCCACCGGTGGGTGGCCACCACTGACCCCACCCTGATAAGATCACAATATTTCCTGCATCCCTGCATATGGTGACACATACCCACAGGTGGGATAGAAGCAGGAGTTTCAGGCTGAACATTTATGTCTTACTTTGCATGACATGGTTGACTATAGAGTAATTCATCACATAATGCTGTTGCATGCATAGTCATGTATTGTAATTTTTGATTTACAGCAGTGGAATTGAATCATGCACAGAGAGCCACACAGGGTGATGATAATCAGTGTACGTGTAATAGCGTGTAGCCATACAACTGCAGTCCAGACAGAACAGTGCAACCAAATGTGTAATGTTGTCTGCATTAATGTTCACAGGGCCATCTGCTTCTGCACAGCACCAGGGAATGGCAAGTGAGTGTCTCCATACTGTGACCACTACCTGTTATTGCCTCAGGCTCATGTCATGGAACTGCTGTTTACTGTCATATTGATATTTTTATAACAGGTACATCCACTGGGGGCCCAAGCCATGCAGGTGCAAGTACAGGCAGACCAGGTATGTCACCACAACAGGTTCATACTTTGCAGAAATGTGTAGCAGAGTTATGAGACATGACATTAATGTCACTGTTATTCTACACATGGATATCTGGACAACAGGTGCTATATACGTTGAATGAGTATCCCTCTGTTACTGTGTTGTATATGTCATCCTGTCAGTATTGTGTTGTCTCCATACATGACTGTATTGTTTTCTCTTTAGTTTACCACTGCAGGAGCCACAGTACAGCACACGATCTCACAACAATGTGAGCCTGTCAGTGGTGTGCCATTACCTATCATTCATATGTCATTGCTGTTACTCCTGTTGTTGTCCTCCATTAATACCGTGTCCTTCTACCCATTAATAGGACAGACTACATCATCATTAAGTGCACAAACAAGTGGTATGTCTGCGTGATACCTTCTGTATGTTTTAACGCTGTTTGAATGGTCTATGCTGGCAATGATGTGATTGATAATACTTACTCTGTTTCCCTGCAACAGTTGAAGTTCATCCCTACTGCACTATCTTGCCACAAGGACTTGTCAGGCTTGTTATGTTTTTATTCATCCTATATTTTATGTATGTTGGAAATGTGACCTAATTGTCAGACTCCCTGTTATATAGATTCCATGACCCAGGGACAGACAAGACCTAATAGTAAGTCAGTATTATTTGTAACATTGCAGTAAAATATATGTGTCATATGTCTTTAATGATATACAGCATGTGATGTAAGCATGTTGTCCTGATCAGTGTTATCTATCTGTTCTTTTAGCACATCAACTGTCTGTATCCTCCATTTGCCTGTTCATTGATCCCAATGTAGTATATGATGTGTTTCAGTATGGTAGAGTGGCCCCTGACACACAGGACAATGACATGGTGATACAGTCCATCCAAGATGGTTACAGTCATGTAGATGTGGCTGTAGTCTCAGACATGAACAGAAACTTGTACAGCCATTCTGATAATGAGGGGACATTCGATGGTGAGCAGGATGAGACCTGTGAACAACAGACCTATGTTGAGATTGCTGTTGATGTTGACAGTTCCCCACAACACACTGACACTGCCCGACACTGTAGATGAAGGCATGCAGCTGATGTGCACGGGCACGTGTCCGGAAGTGTCCCACTCCTACAGGCAAATGAACATTGCCTGCAATGTCATGGATCTAACATGCTGCACTTGCCTGTGCCACAGATCTTGTTGCACACCAGCTGGGTGTGCTGCATGAATACAGGAGTGCAGACATGATGATGTAATGGCATCCTTGGCTCCACAGAATGGAAGTATGTTATCTGTGGCACAGACCATAGAATCCTTCAGCTCCACAGTACTACAGTAGTGCAGTAGTCCAAGCAGCATTCTCTGTACCCTGACTCTGCTTGGCCGATTGCCACATGGGAGAGAAAGTCCCCTTCCAGCAGAACAAACCTTGCCCATTGGCAATCAGCATCTATGCTCCAGTGTGCACATATTTCTGCTGCTGGCCCATCTGCTTTGTGCCCAGTAGTCACAACCAGACATTCAAGTTCCACTCATGCTCCTTCAACTTCATATGCTGGCATCATCCATCAGTCTCCTCTGTGAAGCAGCCTGGGCCAAGTTGTTTCATACACGCTAGGGGCAGAGGCAGACTAGACCATGGTGTGAGCCATCAGTGTGGGCACACTAGACTGTGTTAGAGTAACACAGACAGTTTATACGCACTGTCCAGTAGTGACATTCTCAACCCGTGGCAATGATGATTGCTGTGCAAAACACTGACAATGTCATCTGTCTGTGTTCATTGATAAGTCTAATGCCAAGGGAGTCTAACAGTTTTACTAAACATAGCTGACTCCATTTATTACATTACTTTATCCATTCTTTCAGTAATATAGCTGGCTTGTGATATTAACAACAGTTCTGCATTATGTCTTGAGTTCTTTACCTGTTTGCAGCTTTTTACAGAAGACAGATAGAAGTGTGTTGTACTGATGTGTATCCCTTATTGTGTGTCATACACAGATAGACCAGTATGAGTCTGTATGCATACCTGTGTCAGTTGTGCCCTGAATTGATGATCCCTGTTGTGATAGATTTGTATATGTTCATACTGTTATATGTTATGATTATGTTGTTATGTCTAATGTTCAGTGTGTACATCTGCTGGGTTATTGCTATTAGATACAATCTGTGCTGATATGGTGGGACAACACCTGAACAACAATGTTTAATCTGTGTACTTCTGTATTTCTGGCTTGTCATGAATCAAAGTTGTGTGTCAGATGGTGCCATATTACCTGGGCCTGCACTTGTGGTCAGACCCTCCATTGCCCACTCCTGTATCTTCTGCCTCCCGTGTCCTCCTGCTCCTCTTTTGATATCTGTGGGATGTCCTCTTCAGACATCTGGGGATCTTGGGGTAGGTCACCCACATCTACAGCTGGTAGACCACCTTGTGCTCTAGTTAGCATGTTGTGTAGCATGGCACACACCATTATCATCTGTGCTGCCTTGTCAGGTGTGTATTGCAGTGCACCCCCAAATGTGTCCAGACATCTAAACTTAGCTTACAATACACTGGACACATTCTATATTGTATTTCTTATTGGGTGTGCTCTATTGTAAGCCTCCTCTGCAGGGTTTGATGGTTCATGGTACAGGGTCATTATTCACGGCTCCAGTGGATAACCACAGTCATCTGTTGCAGGGAGGAAACACCCATGTTGTCAGCAGAGATATTGTTGGGAGGGATATCCTTAGCTTACATCTTAGCTTTGCTGCTGTTCTTACCCAGTAGTAACCCTTCAGGAATTTCATCTTGCTTGAATGTGACCCTCAGACCACTTTCCTACCATATGGCAGCATCATGGACACTTCCGGCATCTGTTACCATGAGGTTTGTTATGCTGTCATCTGCTTCACACACATACTGTTAGTTCAATGATGGCCAGCCCTTTCTGTTTATGTATATGTCTGCTTCAAGATGTAATGGGGTCTAATAGGGATGTGGATGCAATCTATTGCACCAAGTACATTGAAGAGTTCTGCAATGTTATAGAGCTGGTGCATTACAGTTCTCCACTCCAAGGGGGTGGGCGGAAAGTGTATGTATTCATCCACATTGTTGCTAGGAATTTTGCCAGGATATAGCTAACAGCTGTCTGTGACATTCCCACAGCATCCCCCATGTGTCTTTGGAATGTCTCAGATGCAAGTACATTAAGGCTGAGACACACCTTGGTTCCAGGGGGGGGTGATGTTTCCTCGCAAGGTTCACACAGACATGTGTGGGGCACACATGTTGTAGACAGTCTGTACCAGCTTTCGGTCTAGGCAGTATCTGTCAATTATTTGTTGGTCGGACAGCTGGTGTTGCATCAGCACTGCAGCTTGTCACATTTACGTTGCTTTGGGTACACACAATGTTGCTCTGAGGTCTTCCTTCAAAATGCAACACTTTCCACAAATACTTTTGGAATCTAGCCCATAATGTCCTTAACTTTGAGCAAAATACTGCCAATCACAAAAAAATTAATATCACTTCCACAAGGTGAAGACTCAAATATGTCTGTTTCAGGAGTATACCACTTCATTACCCAAAGAAAATTGTAAATATATTGAAGAGAATGTACATTTAATTGTCATATTGACCTAAGGAATAGTTCAGATGAGCTAAGTCCTTTTAAAGATTTAAAGATAAAAGCACCATCAGTGCTTAAAAACAATACCAATAAATCTTACTTGCATAGAAGACATCCTTTTCTTTTTGCAACTGAAGCATCCCACCAATAACTCTTACAGACACTATCAGTTTTTATTTTACAGCTGAAGTATTCCTTTGCTTCACCAACATACCCATTTAATGTTTCACCACTTTTTTCATATTAATTTAATCTAAGACTTACAAATAAATGCTTACTGATTTATGTTTAACTTCCCCAGCATTCCTGAATATCATAAAGAGGGTGGTAGAAAATAAATTAATACATAAATTCAGAAAATACAATTTATTTTCCTCTTCAGTAGACTATTTACCTCTGTCATAGTACATCTCTGCATGTGTCAGTTAGTTTGATCAATAATCTCTTAATCAAATGAATATTTGGTACAACAACAATGGAAAATATGAGGAGAAAATGGAGCAATAGTGAAGTCATAGATGCAGCCATCATTTCATTTAAAGAAATTTGCTGATTTATTAAATAAGGGAACCATTAAAATAGTTGTCTGATTGACACAACAGTGGTTCAGTCTCAAATAACGATTAGTCCATACAGTTATGAGCAAGTGCAGAAGTGTATGGAACAAACTATCATTTACACTGTATTACCATAAGACTGAACTATCTGATTGTTAATAATGAGATTATAGAAATTAAGTATAACACAAATAACAAAGACAGGATGAAAGCATCATAAAATATTTAGTTAAGAAAATTGCCAAAGCAGAAAGATATTATCCTTTAATATATAAAAAGAAAAAATAAGATGCTTTTAAAAATGTATACGTAAATACGTCAGTACATGTAAACATCAGAAATTGTGATGCAGATTCATGAATGCCTACACAAAGTGTTGCCATCCTATACACATTGTGGCAAACCATGCATATGACAGCTCACTATTTTGTATTCATTAAACTATCTCTACATTTAGTATACAACCTCAAAACAAATATAAATGGCAGGATATGCTAATGATAGTATAAATAGTTGAAATGCATGCTAATTAACCAATCCAGTATGTCAGAGATATTCAGGAACCCATAAAGCAATTGTGTACACTTAATGTAGCCATTTTCCCTGAAATCCAAAACTCTTTGGAATACAGCCACAATTACACTTAGAAAAAAAATGTTATAGGTTGCTGTTGCCATTATTAACCTGTACAGCTTTAAATCATGGTGCTGCTGCTTTTGCTGTCAGACCTTGGTCAAGAAGAAGAAGGGTGTGTAGACCCTGTTTAACATATCATGGACTGCATGACACAGAAATTGTAGACTGATACCAGGTAGACAGGGAAACACTACAGGAAATATACGATCTTTGCTGACATCACCTGAGGCCCCATAGAAATTGAGCAGAACCTATCCCAGTGGAAATAAAGGTATGTGAAACATTATATATATTAGCTACAGGTACCTTCCAGAGACCTACAGGGGATATGCTAGGGGTGTCCCGAGGCCTCATCTTCTGGAAAAATTACATCATTGTCTAAACACAATGCTACACCATGCAAGGGAAATATGCTTTCTTACTTCACACAATACTTTCAGTGATTTGTGACAAACTGCATTGCTATGTGCTGTGAGAGATGCGATCAATACACAGCTCTGTAGAGTGTATAGTATGACAGGCAGGGGTTTGAATCTGGCAACATCTATCTGTCAGGTAACTGTATCAAACAGGAGTGGCTTAAGCAAAAAAAGTATTTATTGCACAGTCAGGGGGCAACATTTTTAAGGCATCACCCAACAAGGTAGGGGAGCCATACCCATTACAACATAAATGTGCTCTAAGCGCTTCAAGGTTGTGTTGTTCACATGCTTTTATGGGAGTGCTCACTGTAATTTTTTGGGAACCTGCGCAGTATAATCATGTAGCAGCTACACCCCATTAACGTACGGAGACCTTGAACTAAAGAACTGTCATCACATTTGCGTTGTCATTTGCCACTTGTGTATTTTGAGTGTTCTTATATCACTGTTTAGGATTTACATGAATATACAGCATATGCTTGTCTAATATATATATTTTAAGGTTATATATCTTCTTTCTATGGTTGCCACATGAAAACAAATGGAAAACATATGTCCCTTTCTAATGTACATGAAACAACAGCTATAGGCTTCATTTCTTCTCCTTCTTGCTTATACATGCTGAAGTAGAGAATACAGCAGCACTCTTGGTTACCACACATACATTTTCTACTTCTATGTGTCAGATTCAATCATGCAGTTTATCCACTGTCCTTGCTCACTGTTATCTCAGCATGTTATTCATACCAATATCACATCTACTCTACTTTATTACAGTGTTGCTTTGTGTGCCTCACTCCACTTTATTACAGTGTTGCTTTGTGTGCCTCACTCTACTTTGTTACAGTGTTGCTTTGTGTGCCTCACTCTACTTTGTTACAGTGCTGCTTTGTGTGCCTCACTCTACTTTGTTACAGTGTTGCTTTGTGTGCCTCACTCCACTTTGTTACAGTGTTGCTTTGTGTGCCTCACTCTACTTTGTTACAGTGTTGCTTTGTGTGCCTCACTCTACTTTGTTACAGTCATGCTTTGTGTCCCTTTCAAATTGTTTGTTAGCATGCCCATTTTTATTTATGTGCATGGGTCAACAATTGTAAACAGGATTAATTATTATTACATCAATATGGAAGTATTTGTGTTTAAAATGTTTCTTTGTGACATAAGCACATTTGACTGCATTATCTGAGTATGTTTGCTGTATTTACCCTCCCCTCTTATCTATGTCTGCACTAATACCATTATATTCTGTGTACACTCTCCCCAATGAATTTCCCTTTTGTCTTAAACTCATCTTTAATTCATATAAGGTGTCTGCAAGTGCTTGCATAATAGGTTTGCCTACAGGCAAGCCATTTTGGTTTCATTGTGGGCTCATGCTTCCCTGCACTTTTTTGTGGCAGCCCACACTTCTGACAGCCACAAAAAGGTATTTATAAAGGTATAAGTGTGATGAGCAGCATGTATATTCAGTGAGCGCTGCTGCTCATTTTACTAATGCGCTTAACTCGTGCAGGCTTTGTGCGAAGCTTACAAGATCGTTAATGAATTCTAAGTTGTATCTGAATTTATTAAGAATGCCGCTAGAGTAGAAACTGAATATAGGCCTGGAAAGCTCAGACAACAAAACAAGAAATGAATAATAGCTTGACTTAAAGTAACAGATTTACAGAAAACTGTATACACAAGAAATACACAGTAGTAGGGAGAAATTTCCTCCATATGAATGTTTTTTTAGCTTGTTTGCCGAAATTCATATTTTAGCATATATGGAAATTTTGATGGGTGTAGATGAATATAAAATAAACAGTTCTAACTGATTTTGTCATAGCAAGATTCCCTTACACTTGCTTCAGCAACACCAGCTAATTGAAAATAGACTTCTGTAAATAAGACTTCTTTCGAAATGTAAAAGTATACTGAGAATTTACATGGTGAATAAATGACACAAAGTTTGTCTCAATCATATATCACTTCACACCACCCATGTTAATGGAAGTTCTTCCTGTACTTCCCTTCTTTGTATGTAATCAGTTGCTTCCTAGCTGTATCCTAGGATGAAAAAAAATCTCAGAATGCAGACACATACATACATATGCACATGCATACACACACACACACACACACACACACACACACACACACACACACACACACACACACACACACACACACACACACACACACACACACACACACACACACACACACACACACACACACACACACACACACACACACGGATCTATGCCATGATGTCGATATCTCAAAATATTGAAATTCAAAATGTGAAAAACTCAAAATATTGAAAATCTATTTAATAAAAGAGGGAAGCCTGCATCAAACACCACCATACCCCCTGCTAATTTTATGTGTGTGTGTGTGTGTGTGTGTGTGTGTGTGTGTGTGTGTGTGTGTGTGTGTGTGTATATATATATATATATATATATATATATATATATATATATATGTGTGTATGTATATATCAGTTCTGGGATCTCACAACAGGTGAGAAAGGGCATATTCCCACTTTCAATATTTTGAGTTTTTGTTATTTAGAGTTTCAATATTTTGAGTTTTCCATCAAATGAATGGAAGCCTCCTAGACATACATACATGCATGATTTTGCTTCTGTTAGTGAAGGCAATCAAAAAACAACAAAACACTGAAAAAAAACACCCAAAGAGCAACAGAAAAGATGTTTTTAGCGTAGTGTAGATGTTAATAGTTCCTAATAATAACTTTCCTATTTTTTTGTTTTTTTAAAAATAGGGACAGTTATTATTAAGAACTTTTAAAGTCTACATTTACAAAATGTAAAAAGGTTTTTTAAGAAACATTTTTAAAAAAAATGTTTTTTGTGAAGGTTAACAGTTGTTTTAGAACTTTATTTTAATTGATGTAGGATGGTGATTGGTGTGTTTAAATTGATTGTATTATTTAAGTTCAATTGTTCATGAGAAGTGCATTTCTGAAGAAGTCTGTGAGATGAATAGCAAACATTAAAGTTTACTACGCTAAAAAAAAATATTTTCTTTTGCTTTTCAGGTGTTTTTTTCTGTGTTTTGTTGTTTTCTAGTGTTTTTTACACCATTGCTTGTGAGCTACTGTTTTTTTTTGTTTGTTTGTTTGTTTGTTTTAGTGAAGGCAATCAGTCAGAAAAAGTCAATCATTAATTTTCAAATATGGTTGATACAAATGTAGGAAGTAGGTATTATTAACAAGGATTTATAGCAGTCAAGCTTCTTGAAGGCCAGTAGGTCATAAACATGGCAAATTAACCCATAAACCTATGAACCAGTCTTCAAGTGAGAAGACTATTTGCAATAAGTCTTTGTTGAGTAAGGTTTGATAAATCTTATTTTGATAAAATGAATATGTTTCTAAAACAAACCTAAGTAAGGGAACTTATATGACTTTAGTTAATGTATCCAGTACCACATTCAATGTTTCTCAACCACAGCTCTCTTTCCTCCATAAATATCCTGTTTATTCAAAATGTCGGGGTGCAGTTTCACTTTAAAGTATGCAACTGATAAAAATATAAATAATGTAATTATATATTATGAGAAGCCACACCATGCTTAATAAAATGTTATTGGCATTACTTGTGTAGTATGTATTAAGACACGGAAGAATGTACGTATATTCATTCAGAAAAATATGCTAATTTTCCCATATTTTATTATAAATGTAAAAACAATCAGATTATAAAATGTCTTACATTATATGAAAGTCAACAAATAGACAGAATTTTACATAGTTGCTTTGTCTGCAAGGCTTTTTTTTTTATGAAATATGCAAAAGTTCAATAGATTAAACAATACCACAGATATCAAGTGGATGAAACAACTTCCATTGGCTACATGGGCTATATCCTACCACGTATATAGCAGCTGCTTCCAAAGATTCACGGTACCTTCCATGCACCAAAACTGTTAGGCAGCTTGAGCTGAGTTGACTAAAAGACAAGTCTGGGGACAAAGCAATTCAGAGCTTTCTTGACAGCAGAGAATGGAAGGCAGACTCTAAAAGGACAATGCCAGGAACAACACAAAATAAATGATGACACCCTGACATACAAAACACAACAAAAAAACAAGAGGATTGGTGAAATGGAGTGGCTACTGAAGCAGTGATCATTTGAACATCTACTGTTATGGCATGTTTAATTTACACAATTGTACTATGTTCATCATCTTGATCACTGCAGCAGTAGCCTTGGTTATATGGGTAGATGGGTCAATATTATATCCTCGAACGCTTAAAAAAGTGAATGCTGATTGATCAAACTTATTTTCGCAAAACTGCAAAACATCGAAGCAGCAGAAACTCAAATTTCCTAGGGAAAGAATTTGGTTGTCCGTTTCTGTTGCTTCGGTATTTTCAGTGTTATGGTGAAAAGTTACCAGTCGGATTCAGGTAAGTGTGCAATTGTGTGGATGTGAGTGTTAGAGTGATTTAGGTGAGTTAGGGTTAGGGCTCGAGTTAGGTGTGTGTGCGATTGAGTGGACATGAGGGTTAGGGAAGATTTAAGTGAGTTAGGGTTAGGGAGCGAGTGAGGTGAGTGTGCGATAGTGACGACCTTAGGGTTAGGGTTTGGGTTAAGGTAAGTGGGTAGTTAGTGGTGTGTGCATAGTTTAGTGTAGGGTTAGGTATCAGATTTTAGGTGTATGTGTGCGGATTTCTGTTTGTTTGGTGTGCTTGTGTTGTGTGTATGTGTTTTGGATCAGCAATTTTTTTCCCTGGGAAAAAAATCGCTGATCTGACAGTTCGAGATTGTAAGCTTTTGCTTAAATTAGGTCGATCAATCAGCGTTCGCTTTTTTATGCATTCGATGATATAATATAGACCCAGGTAGACTACCTTAACTACATTTGGAAGTAGAAGGAGGCGAGTCCTGGAGCCTTTGGAGAATGGTCCTAGCAAAGCTTATTCTGGACTTTCAGAAGGAAACAAGTATATAGTGCTTTGAAAAAAGTATGTATAAAGGACCAAGCAGCAGCTTCTAGAATACTTCTAGAATCCAACCCTTTCCAAAAAGCCATAGATGAAGGCAAAGCCCTTGTAGAGTGAGCATTGACCCTGCATAGAATAGTTTTGTTATGGTGAGTATAACAAATGGCAATAACCTTAGACAACCATTTGGAAAAAGTCTGCTTTGAGTCCCTGTCAGGTTAGAGAAATCAGTAAAACTGTTTTTCCTTTAAGAACCTCAATTCAGCCAGATTAGCTGTTCAAATGTAGGAAGTATCAACTTCTCTAACACAAAATTAAGATCCTAAGGAGGGACCATCAGTTTTCATGGAAGCTTCTTACGCAAAACTCCTTTCAGGAACAGTTTGACATGAGACTGCATTGAAAGAGGAGGATCCATGGGCAGGCACACTGAAATGGCTTATAAATGAACCTTTACAGAGGAATAAGAAAGACTTAGGATAGTAACTCATACAAATATTCTAGAATTAGAGAACAGCAAGCCCTGAATGGGTGCTGGTTATGTTTTCCATTTGCTAATATAAGATTTTCTAGTAGCAGGCTTTCTTGCCTTCATCAGTAACTGCTGCATGTCCTCAGTAAACAGGTGCCTAAAAGGAATTAAGACCCTATCATCCAGGCAGTTAAATGAAGTTGATTGATGTCAAGGTGTATCAAACACTTCTGTTCTTGTGTGAGTAGATCCAGTCTGTGAAGAAACTTGTGGCAACTGCCCCTGGCCATTTCCAAAAAAAGGGCGAACCACAGTTGCCCAGGCCAGAAGGGAGTTACCACAATGATCTTGGGGGTTTCCATCTAAATCTTCAGAAGTACCCTGGATATTAGTAGAAAGGGTAGAAAATCATACAGGAATATTCCTGCCCAAGGAAAAGAAAAGGCATCTGTCTTCCAGGCCTTATTGCATGGTGTTCTGGAACAGTATCTTGCCAGTTGATTGTTCAAAGATGAGGCAAAGAGGTCTACTTGAGAAACTCTCCACAGATGCATCAAATTCTGGAAGACCCGTGATCTAGTTTAAATTCATGAGGGTTTGCCCTAGTCCTGCTCAGCTTGTCTGTCACACAAATTTCCTCTGACATTCGTAGGCTGCCTGAAGAATAAGACTGTATTGTGAAGTTATATCCCAAGTTAACATGGCTAATCCGTAAAGTGGTTACAACCTGATTTGCTCTTGCTTCTTGATGTATCACATGACTGTGGTGCTGTCTGTAACTACTTGAAGGGGTCCTAGGGACCAAAGATGGTTCAGAGTGTTGAGTGCCTTGATAAGGGCATGCTTCTCCTTGATATGTATGTGCTTGCATATCTCCATGGTGTCACAGTGCCCCACACACCCTGCACTTTTATCCCTCCTTAAACTGTTCCCCAAGCAAAGTCCAAACCATCTGTGATGACTGACTGCATTAGAGCAGATGTAAAAGGAAAGACCTGGATTTAAGAACACCTGTTGTCTCCACCAAAAGATTTGTCTTCTTGCAAACCCTAGCACTGGGATTTGAAAAGATAAAGGGTATTGATGCTGGGACCAAGAGATTTCAGATACCACTGAATCTTTCTCATATAGAGTTTTGTTGCCAGGGATATCATGAAAATTACAGATGCCATGAGACCCCAAAATCATGTAGTGTTTCCTCATAGTCACCAAAGTGGAAAACCTTAGAAACAGACCTAGAGAAAAATCTATTTTTTGGGAGGTTGCCATAACAGTTAAGGTGTTTGCCTTTCAGAAACAAGGTGCAGGCTTTGATTTTCACCTTTGAAGGAAATTGGGTAGGCTTAAAATGGCCCACAAAGGCAGATAACCTAGTACTTATCTATAAACCTATAAAAGCTCTTTGTGGTGTCTAAGTGACATCCCAGGAATACAATCTTGTGTGAAAGAGTCATGTTGTCTTGAAATCTCAGCTTTTATAAGAGATTTCTCACTCAAGAAAGAAAGATTCCCAGCATTTTGAAAAAGTCACTGCAAAGATAAGCATGCTGTCTAATTATGAAAAAACCTCGATACCCTGGACCTGAAATGAGCTATAACTGGAGCTAGAATCTTTGTTAACACTCTTGATGCAGTGGATAGTACAAAGGGTAAAGCAGAGAAGTGATAATGTGATCCAGACACAGAACACCTTAAAAAACATCTGAAGTCTGGATGAATAGGGATGTGATGATAAGCATCTTTTAAGTCTAGTGTTGAAACACGTTGTGAACTGACATCATTTTGAATTTGGGCACTATTACAAACAAGTTTAGGAAAGAAAGATCCAGAACTGGTCTCCAAGCATTTTCTTTTTTTTCTTTGGCACTATGAGCATCCTTGACTAAAAACCCTTCTCCTCTTGAGAAGGAGGAGCTGGTTCTATCACTCCTTGGGACAGCATGTGATAAAAAACTAATGGAAACAAAAGAGTCTGATCTGCAGTATGAGGAATGACCTCGTGGAACGGAAGAATTTCCTCCCAATATAATGAGGAAACTTCTCTGTGTGGAAGATCTAAGATTCCATAGAGTTCCTTGGAGTTCAGGCACCTAATAAAAAACATACTGTGAATATCCCACCTAATAACAGTTGGTAGAAATACTTTCTTTAAAAAAACTTTCTTTAAAAACTTTCCAAAGTATAAATCCACTAATGAAAGTTGGGAAGCACAACCTAGTTCAAGTTGTCTTCTTTATTAAAAACACACAAAAAAGCGATCCAAACCAACTACTATTTGGATTGCTTGTTTGTGTGTTTTTACTAAAGAAGATTTGACTTGAACTAGCGTGTGCTTCCCTACATTCATTAATGGATTTATGGTTTGGAAGGTTTTTATAGAAAGATGCTTAAAGAAAGTATTTCTACCATCTGTTATTAGATAGGATATTGACAGTATGTTTTTATTAGGTGCCAGAACTCTAAGGAACTCTGGGGAATCTTAGATCTTCCACACAGAGACGTTTTCTTGTTATTCGTTGTTGGACCCTGTATAATGACATACAAGGTTTGTGAGACTTTGAGGAACATCAAGGAGACTGTTTGTTTCAAATAATTTCCTCCGTCTGCCATCTGTAACATTGATGAATGATTTTCAGAACCCATTTGTTTGAAACAATCGGTTGCCAAAGAGAAAAATGGAGATTCAGACTTTTTGGAAGAAAAAAGGGGGCCCAGGGTGGGACGGGAGGTCACAAGGTCTCTTGGAAAGTCATTCAGACCTGTTGGCCTGTCCTTGGTTTTGCAAAGTATGAGACTTCTTTTTGGACCCCCCCCCCCCCTTGCCAGTTCTTCCTAAATGTCTGTTTACATGTATTTTGTTGAAACTGTTTGCTTTTTGCCAAAATTGGGTGAAGATATATAAAATTTCTTGGAAATTTGGAAAAGGAGGGCTGAAAAATCTTAGAGACTCCTTAAATCAGCTTGCACATCTCATCACACTTTTTGATCTCTTCTACAACAGAGGGGCCAAACACTAAATCTCTGTCGAAGGGAGAATTTAAAATCTAATTTTTTAACATCATCTGGGAGGCAGTGAAAATTTATCCATGCAATCGTCCTTAGAACAGTACAAGTGACCACAGCCCTGGAAGAAGTATCAACAGAATCATGTCCACACACACACTGCAAACAATGTGCAGCAGAAGAAAAGACGTTATTTAAAGCATTTTTTTCCTCATGACAAGAGACTGCAGATGAGACATCCCTCATACTTTCACAGTCTGTAACATATGAGCCTGATGCTACCAACCTCGTCAGAAAGTGAGACTGGAATTAACTTAGTGTTTAGCAGCAGAGGGATCTGCTAAAACTTTAGCTATTGAGTCAGATTTAGGAATAATGTATAAAAGACTGAGGAGCCATCCATCCATCCTCAACCCCTTTTCCCATTTTGCACTTGGGGTCGGGGTGTCATTTCAACAGTGACAATCATCTTGAGCCAAGGTTTACACCACCGGGTGCTTAGCCCTGCCACTGTAATTCATTTGTACCACTCATTTACACACACAATCTCAACTACAGCCAATTTAAATTGTCCAGTCCATCTACTGCATGTCTTTGGAATATGGGAGGAAACTGGACCACCTGGAGGAAATCCACATGACTTAGGTTCATAGGTTCATAGGTTCATAGGTTCATACTAGGCTATCTGCCCTAGGGCATTTATAAGCCTAGCCAGAATGTGTTTGGCTTTCGCCACCCATTTTAAATTTATTTTGCTATGCCCTTTTTCGAGGTTAGTATACTATGCCTCTATCTAACAGTGACACAGAAGTGATACCCGGGTGTTATATCGTGGTAAGGAAGGAGACCACACGGTTTATGGAGTTGTAAGGCTTTTCTTTATTAAGAGCCTCCAGGTGCGCACCCATGCTTCTTCACACAACTTCTGCAAGTCATCTACTACACTGAACCAACAAGTTACCAGAGAATATAGAACCAACAGTACATGCTGAATTCCCCACAGCGCCCCTACAGTACAACAACCACATTACCAGCCCGAATACTACATTCCTCCCCTTTTAAGCTAAGACATACTGTCTTACATAAGCAAAACTAGGGAACAAGTTCCACAATGCATTTAATCATTTACTTGTAAATAACAGGCTAGTTATTAACTGGTTACCATACCATCTACTATTTTTTTAAGGCTGGTAATCTATACATGTACTTTTATTAACATTGATAGTCCTTCAAGTAACTAGGTTTAACCAGCACACGCTTAGAACGGCGCAGTGGTACCACCTTAGGTGACTCCGGTGTCACTTTTACCACTTCAGGTATCGGTGTGTCCTTCCCTGGAACGGTTGGATCTTCAGAAACCTCTCCTTCCACGTTCTGGCGGTCTCCCTCAATTTGCGATCCTCCTGCCACTGCGAGCCCTGGTTCTGAACTTAACGGTAGTTCCGAGGCTAGCAGTTCCATGGCATCCTTCTTCTGTTCGCTTCGTAGAATTTGGTCTACATGTCTCTTTACTACGAAATCTCCATTCAATCTCACCTGGTACGATAATGGTCCTGTGCTCTTGACAATGAACCCTGGAATCCACTTAGGTCCATAACTGAAATTTCGTGTCATCACTGCATCTCCTTCCAGAAAACTTCGCTCTCTCCGTCGTCTATCATGACATTCTTTTTGCCTCCACTGGGTCCCCTCCACCTTAGCTCGGACATTTGGATACACTAGATCCAACGTGGATCTCAATCTACGTCCTTGCAACATCTCGGCAGGTGACAAACCCGTGGTAGATTGTGGTGTAATACGGTAGTTGAATAACACCCTTGATACTTTTGCTGCTAAACTTCCTTCCCCAGACTTTTTCATCATGGCTTTAAAAGTCTGAACAGCTCTTTCAGCACAACCATTTGTAGCTGCATGGTAGGGTGCTGATGTGATATGCGATTCCATTTTTCTCAGAAAACCCTTGAACTCTTCACTTTCGTGAAACATGAAGCATTATCGGATACAATAGTCTCAGGCAGTCCTTGACTACTGAAACTCCTCCTCAAGCATTCAATGGTAACGAGAGAAGTGGGTGTCTTGACTTGATAGGCATCCATCCATTTCAATGAGCATCCATGATTATCAAAACATGGCCCCATGAATGGTCCTGCATAATCTATATGAAGTCTCTGCCAAGGTCTACTCGGCCACTGCCATGGATGTAGTGGCGCCGCCACCGGCAAGTTGCGATGTTGTTGACATGTTTTACACTCATTCACAACAACTTCAATCTCGTGGTCCAACTTGGGCCACCAAAATAACCGGGCTAAGGCCTTCATTCGGTAATGCCCACATGACCTTGGTGCAACTGCTGTAAAAGTGCCCTTCTTCCTGGGGACGGAATTATCACTCGTGCCCCCCACAATACGCATCCATCTTGCACACTCAGCTCTGTTTTTCTCACTTCATAAGGTCGAAAAACTGGATCCGTTTGTTGAACTGGCCAGCCTTGCTGGACCCACTGAAACACTCTAGCAAGCACCGGGTCTTTGTGTGTCCAAACTCTCAGTTCCTTAGCAGACACCAACGTTATGTCTTCCATCATCAAAACTCGGTCCTCCGCTTCCTCTTCCTGGATATGCCCTGGCATCGGCAACTGACTGAGTGCATCTGCATTACTATGGTGTTTTCCAGGCTTATAAACAATCTCGTATTCATAAGCTCTCAACGTTACAGCCCATCTCTGAATGCGAGGAGAAACCATCTGCGGCACTGCCTTCATCTCGTTGAACAATGACAACAAAGGCTTATGATCCATGCAAATAGTAAACTTCCTCCCATAGAGGTATTTGTGAAATCGCTTGATTCCAAACATGACAGCTAAACCCTCTTTATCTAACTGAGAATAGTTTGACTCTGCTTGTGTCAAAGTTCGTGACATGAACCCAATGGGTCTCTCTTGTCCATCTGGCATCCGGTGTGCCAACACAGCCCCTAATCCATAGGGTGAGGCATCACATGACAAAATTAAGTCCTTGTGACTATCGTAGTGCACCAAAACCTCTGAAGATTGCATTAGTTCCTTTGACTTTTCAAATGCTCTGTCCTGTTCATTTTTCCGACCATTGAGCCTCCTTCCTTAACAACTTATGTAAAGGAGCTAACAGTGTTGACAGATTTGGCAGGAACCTGTTATAATAGTTGAGTAAGCCTAAATAGGCTTTCAGTTCTGTAACATTTGTGGGTGCTGGTGCCTGTTGAATGGCTTCCACTTTATTTGGCAGGGGGTGTAGGCCTGATGCATCCACCTTGTAGCCCAGGAATTCTGCTTCCGTTGCCATGAAAGCACATTTACTCCGTTTCACCCGTAAACCTGCCTCTCTTGGTCGACTCAGCACCTCATTCAGCGTCTCCAGATGCTCTCGAATGTTCCTACCCGTCAACAGGATATCGTCTAAATACACAGCCACCTTTGGAATTCCTGCCACTAGTCCCTCCATTATTCTCTGGAAAATAGCTGGACTCGAGGAAACCCCAAAAGGTAAGCGATTGACTTGGAACAAACCTTTGTGTGTGTTCAGGGTAACATACGTCTTTGACCCTTCTTCCAGCACTACTTGTTGATATGCCTGACTGAGGTCCAGTTTACTAAACCTTTCGCCTCCGACAACTTTTCAAACACATCCTCCACCTTGGGCAAAGGATACTGCTCCAGTTTGAGACTTGGTTCACTGTTAACTTGTAGTCACCACATATACGAACAGTACCATCTGGCTTTAATACTGGAACAATTGGTGCTGCCCATTCCAAAACTTTACTGGTTCAATTATACCTTGCTTAGTGAGTCTCTCTAACTCAAACTCAACTTTCTTCTTCATCGCATATGGTACAGGGCGGGTTTGTAAAATCTTGGCGTTACGTTTTTCTTTCGTGTATCTTTGCTGGTGGACCTCCAGGTCCCCAGTTCCTCTTTAAATACTTCTTCATTATTCGCTAGCACCTCTTGCAAGGTCAGGCCCGGCTGTTCTACTTTATGGAGCTGTAGGCAGTCCATATTTAGCTCCTTTAACCACACCCGGCCTAGCAGGTTTGGTCCTTACCTGCTACCACCATGACTGGCAACTCTTTGACTTGGTCTTTATATTTTACCTTCATTTTCACCATTCCCAACGTGGGAACTATTTCACCCGTGTAGGTTTTCAAAGTCACTGTACAGTCCTGCAGCTTACGAGCTTCTCTGGGCCATAACTTCCCATACTCAGCCTTTGACAGAACTGTGACACTACACCCCGTATCCACTTCAAACTGCACCATTTTACCATTTAAGTCCAACTGGGTTTTAATGGGATCAACTCTTTCCCACTTGGCCTCTGTCACGTTAAACATTGTGAACACTTCTTCGGCTCCCCTGGTTGGTTGATCTGTAACTTCACGCATGTGGTGTGCATACTGCCGTTTATTTTTTCGGTTTCCCTTCCTTTCCATCATACTGCTTTTTTCCTCCCCTTTACGGCTGATCCCGAGAGGGTATTGAGCGGCACATTTTCTTTACATGGCCCTTTTTCCCGCAAGCATGACATTTTACAGTTAAAAAACGACAGTTCCGTGACAAATGTTCACCTCCACACCTGTAACAAGCATACTGACCAGACTTCCCTTGTGAATTATGCTCCATAACCACTTTATGCACCGGCAGTGGGGTCGCACTCCTGCTTCCAACCCCTTCCGTGGTTTTCTGTTGTAAATCACGAATGTCTTTAGTCGCTGTCTCTATGGCCTGTGCCAACTTCAAGGCCTTTTCAAACGACAAGTCAGGCTCCGCTAACAATCTGCGTTGTATGCGGTCGTCTGCAATGCCACATACGAGCCTATCTCGTAGCATTTCGGTCAGTCTGTCCCCATAATCACAATGTTGTGCCAGCTCCCTCAACACTGCGACATACTCCATTACCGTTTCCTTAGCCATTCTAGTCCTTGAATTTAACTTGAACCTCTGGACTATTGCACTCGGCTTTGGGTTATAATGTGACTGAAGTAAACCCGTCAACTCAGTGAACGATTTGTCCCCCGGTTTATCCGGACTCAATAAGTTCCTCATCAGACTGTACGTCTTACTGCCCACCGAGCTTAGCAATATGGCTCGCTTCCGACCCACTTCCATTATCTGGTTTGCCTCAAAAAAATGTTCCAACACTTCACAATACTCCTCCCAGGTCTGTGTCTGACAGTCGTATGCAACTAATGACCCCAACATGGAACCAGACATCACTCCAGTAGGCCCCGTCTCTTCGTCATCCGACATGAACTACAGCTCACCAGGTTACTCGCAGCGGACTCGGAGGCATCCCATCCTCGTCGCCAATATGTTATATCGTGGTAAGGAAGGAGACCACACGGTTTATGGAGTTGTAAGGCTTTTCTTTATTAAGAGCCTCCAGGTGCGCACCCATGCTTCTTCACACAACTTCTGCAAGTCATCTACTACACTGAACCAACAAGTTACCAGAGAATATAGAACCAACAGTACATGCTGAATTCCCCACAGCGCCCCTACAGTACAACAACCACATTACCAGCCCGAATACTACACCGGGGTAAACCTACGATCTCCCATCCACTCATCAAGATTCCTCTTGAAGAGAGTCAATGAGGGACTCTGCCTAACCTGGACTGGGATTTTATTCCAGAGTGAAGGGAGCCTCTGGGTTATGAATCTGTCCCTCCAGCATGTCCTATTTATTTCAGTGCTGAGGTTCAAGTCTCTCGAGCACGTAGCTCGATGGGATTTGGATTTTCTGAGGTGCAGCATGTCCATTAATTCCGGGTTGGACATGACTTTATACGTCAGGCACAGATCTCCTCTGAACAGGCGGTATGCCACTGAGTAGAGCTGGAGTTTCTTTAACCGGGCAGCATATGGCATCTGTTTGAGCCCTTTGATCCTCTTGGTGAGGTACTTTTGGGGTCTTTCCAGTTGCTGCAGGTGTCTGGTAAGGTACATCCCAAAGGGGCATTGTACTCAATTATGGGCCTGATGAGGGATGAGTAAAGAGGCACGATGACCTCCCTGATCTAGATGTGAATCCCTTCATGATTAGGTGGGCTATATAAAATGTTTTCTAACCACTTTGGCCACGTGGTTGTCAAATGAGAGATTGCTATCAACTTGGGTCCCCAGGTCCCTAATTACTTCTTCTGTACTTAATGGATTTCCACCTATGTGGTAATTTGTGGGCACTTTGTTTTGCCAAAGGGATGACTATACACTTTTGGCATTTAGCTTGAGGCCATGGCTCTGGCACCAGTTGTCTGTTTCTATGAGGCCCTTTTGGAGGATGCTTGTGTTGGCTGGAGAGTCGATTATGGCACCCAGTTTGCAGTCATCTGCGAACTTGGTCAGCCACAGTCCTTCCATGTTGGCCTGTACCTCCGAGAAATATATACCGAACAAGAGAGGTCCCAGGACTGAGCCTTGTGGGACACCACTTGTAACTGGTTTGGAGTCTGACATGGCTCCAGCAATTCTAACCATGTGGGTTCTGTCCTTGAGCCAGTTTGCAATCCATCTAGTGACATAGGGGTTTATATTTAAGCTGGTGAGCTTATCTATAATGCCCGAGTGTGGTATTGTATCGAAGGCTTTTGCGAGGTCCAGGTAGGCTGTGTGGACCACCTTCCCCTCATCAATGGCCTTGGTGACTGTTTCAAAGAAATCAACCAGGTTTAAGAGGCAGGATCTACCCTTAACAAAGCCGAACTGGGTAGGATCCAGTGTTTGTAGGTCCCCAATATCTTTATTTATGAGGTCCATGATGATCCTTTCCATAGCTTTGCAGACCAAGCTAGTCAGGCTTATGGGGCGATAGTTTCCAGGATCCGTTGAGGCACCACCTTTATGGAGAGGGACCACTGTTGCTGTACGCCACTCTTTGGGCACATATCCTGTAGTAAGGCTGAGATTGAACAGTAGTTTTATGTTTGGGTTTAGCTCTTCTTTGAGTTCATGTAGGACGTAGCCCGGGACACCATCTGGTCCCATTGATGCTGTGTTTTTTGCTTTGGAGAGGGCGGCTTTTACCTGAGCATCTGAGATGTCAGGGGCGCAGCACTCTGCTGGGATAGATATTTGCCCTTTTGGTGGGGGGGGGAGAAGTTTGCGCTGAACCTGTCAGCTAGGATGTTGGCAATGTCTGTGGGTTCGGTGTATTTTTTGTCATTTTGGACTAATTCTGAGCATATCTGGGAATTACCACCCAGGTTCCTAACATAACTAAAGAAAGCCTTGTGATTATCCTTAGTGTCCTGTGCAATTTTTCTCTCGAAGCTGGCCTTAGATAATTTTATGTGTGCCCGTAGTTTTTTGCTAATACTGATCAGTGATGCCTTCCCTTTGTGGGATTTTGCTTTATCATTTAGTAGCTTCCTGCTTCTATTGTATAGTTTGTTTATGGCTGGGGTCCACCAGACAGGGCGTCTGCCTTTGGAGGATTGGGTCTTGGTTTTATTTGGGATCGCATGATCCATGCATTCCTGAAGGTGTTCATAGAATGCGTTTATAAAGGATTCTGCGGTCTGGGCTGTATTTTCCACAGGCCGGGCTTTGAAGGATTCCACCTCAGTTTTGAGGAGTGTAAAATTTGCTTTAGAGAAGTTTTCACTGTGGTTTTCTGGGCAGGGGTGGGGTTGGGATGTGAATATCCAGTGAGATTAGTTTATGGTCTGATCTTACCAGTGAGGGATACACTTCTGGTCTGGAGCATAGAGTCCCCATGTTGGTGATGATCAGGTCCAGTATGTTTTCCCTCTTGTGGGAGTGGTAACAAGTTGTTCCATAGCATTTGAGTTTATAAATTCTAGGAACCTTTGGGCTAGGGTGTTGGAGCTAGAGTAATGCTCCCAGTCTATGTTTGGGTAGTTGAAGTCACCCAATATAATGGTGTTTGGAGAGACCTTCATATTTTCCAGTGTTCTCAGGAAGGCCGAGTGGGGTTCCTGGTTTTGGGAGGGTGGTCTGTAGCAGGCTATAAACTGGAAGGCAGTTTTACCCACTGTTAGTTGCACATGGATAGTCTCTGATGTTTCGTGCTTTGCCACCAACCTGGAGGTGTGGGTATCTTTGATGAATATCGATACTCCCCTCCTTTTGTGGTTCGTCCAAGTTTTGGGGCGAAAAGCATGGTATGAGGTATAACCTGGTAGTGCTGGGGTGCTCTCGGAGCCCTGAACCAGGTTTCTGTTATTGCACAGATATCGATGTTCTCCATGCTAAGGAGAGTTTGAGTGCGTGCATCTTGAGGTTTAGACTTCTGGCGTTGAGTAGCATTACTCTTAGTTTCTTATCCCTCGTGATACCTATGGAGGTGGGTTTGTCTTTTGAGCCTTGCCTAAAAAGGCACTATGGGGGTAGCAAGAGCCTTTGCCAATATCGGAAAGCCCAGGGGTGACAGGTGCAAGCCGTCCCTAGCTTAAGCATCGTGGCTTGTCGAGCATATCATCCCAAGCTGACAGGCATTGGATCCCCTTTGAATGACACCAGTACTTAAGCCAATTGTTGAAATTGATCATCTTGTCTTCATATTGTGGCATCATTCTTGGTGAGGGTAAGATGCTACTCAAGGTCAGGGTCATACCGGCCTGGGCTACATGCTCAGAGAGCTCCTTCATGTCTCTTTTCATGTAGTCCAGGGAGGTACGTCTCAGGTCATTCACACCAGCATGGACAATGACTGAGTCATATTTGTACTTGCCTTGGAGTGACCTGAGTGCTTGTGTTATGTGGCGGATCCTAGCACCCGACAGGCTGCTCACCGTGACCCTCTCCTTATTCAGCCTGGTGAGCGGGACGTCAGTGTGCCTGACGATAGAGTCACCTATTACAAGTGTATCAGGTGACTGCAGGGAGAACATACAGACTTCGCACAGACGGCACCCCAGCCGAGAATTGAAATGGAGAACCTCTTGCTATGAGGCAACATTGCTAAATGCTGCAGCACCACAGCCACCCTATACTAAGGAACTGCATACTATTTGCCTTTTTAGGGGCAGTTGACTATCAAGAAAATTGCAGACAGTAACACACACATCCTCTAAAGCTGACAGGCCAGGAAGAATGGGTGTAGGTAGTGGGGAATCCTTCTATAACAACTCATTGTATTTTCAGAGGGACTGAAAAACCTCAGTCTTCTCTCACTGAAAACACAGTCACATTCTAGCAATAGTTTTAGACAAAGAGCGTCCCCGACAGGGAGAATCAGAAACTGAGCTCTCCTCGGAATCTGAATCAGAAATCTGAGTAAAAAACCCTGTATCCATCACTGCATTTTCTTGTTCAGATTCAGAATCTTGAATCTCTTTAGGAAAAGATGAATCCTGCTTTCTTTTATGAGAAGCTATTTTACATGAAGAATCAATAGCCTGAATTAAATCCTGAGCCAGACCCAGTACATTACTTCTAGCCAAACAAAATTGAGAAGGATATATACATTCCTGGTTTTCTACTTCTTTCTGAAGGAATATTGAGCCAGCTGTGTCACTAATGGCAACAGCTGCTTCTCCAGGAATGGGCACAACATTCTCACACAAAAGGGAAGCCTTTCCTATTCCCTTTCCCAGGACCAACAAGAGTATCTTTCTCTCTCTTACCCAATGAGGGGACCCCAACAGCTGCAGAGGATGTGGCCACTTGAAGGATGAAGAGGTAACAGGATGTGAAGTGAAAACATTTTGAATTTGGGTACTATCACAGACAGATTTAGGGAACAAAGATCCAGAACTGGTCTCCAAGCATTCTCTTTTTTTCTTTGGCACTATGAGCATCCTTGACTAAAAACCCTTCTCCTCTTGAGAAGGAGGAGCTGGTTCTATCACTCCTTGGGACAGCATGTGATGAAAAACTAATGGAAACAAAAGAGTCTGATCTGCAGTATGAAGAATGACCTTGTGGAAAGGAAGAATTTCCTCCCAATATAATGAGGAAACTTCTCTATGTGGAAGATCTAAGATTCCCTAGAGTTCCTTGGAGTTCAGGCACCTAATAAAAAACATACTGTGAATATCCCACCTAATAACAGGTGGTAGAAATACTTTCTTTAAAAAAAACTTTCTTTAAAAACTTTCCAAAGTATAAATCCACTAATGAAAGTTGGGAAGCTCAACTTAGTTCAAGTTGTCTTCCTTACTGAAAATACACAAAAAAGCGATCCAAACCAACTACTATTTGGATTGCTTGTTTGTGTGTTTTTACTAAAGAAGATTTGACTTGAACTAGCGTGTGCTTCTAAATTCGATAATGGTTATGGTTTGGAAGGTTTTATAGAAGAAAGTATTTCTACCATCTGTTATTAGATAGGATATTGACAGTATGTTTTCTATTAGGTGCCAGAACTCTAAGGAACTCCAGGGAATCGTAGATCTTCCACACAGAGACATTTCCTTGTTATTTGTTGTTGGACCCTGTATAATGACATAATAGGTTTGTGAGACTTTGAGGGACATCAAGGACTGTTTTGTTTTAGGCATTTCCTCCCTCTGCCATCTGTAACATTGATGAATGATTTTCAAAACCCATCTGTTTGAAACAATCTGTTGCCAAAGAGAAAAATAGAGATTCAGACTTTTTGGAAGAAAAAAGGGGGCCCAGGGTGGAACGGAAGATCACAAGGTCTCTTGAAAAGTCATTCAGACCTGTTGATCTGTCCTTGGTTTTGCAAAGTATGAAACTTCTTTTTGGAACCCTCCCCTTGCCAGTTCTTCCTAAACATCTGTTTACATGTATTTTGTTGAAACTGTTTGTTTGTTTTTTGCCAAAATTAGGTGAAGATATATAAAATTTCTTGGAAAATTTGGAAAAGGAGGGCTGAAAAATCTTAGAGACTCCTTAAATCAGCTTGCACATCTCATCACACTTTTTGATCTCTTCTACAGCAGAGGGGCCAAACACTAAATCTCTGTAGAAGGGAGAATTTAAAATCTAATTTTTAACATCATCTCGGAGGCAGGGAAAATTTAGCCATGCAATCCTCCTTAGAACAGTACAAGTGACCATAGCCCTGGAAGAAGTATCAACAGAATCATGTCCACACACACACACTCTGTAAATAATGTGCAGCAGAAGAAAAGAAGTTATTTAAAGCATTTTTTTCCTCATGACAAGAGACTGCAGATGGATATCATCCCAAGCTACTTTGACAGGCATTGATCCCTTTGAATGACAATTCAGTACTTAAGCCAATTGTTGAAATTGATCATCTTGTCTTCATATTGTGGCATCATTCTTGGTGAGGGATCTGCTAAGATGCTACTCAAGGTCAGATTTAGGAATAATCATACCGCCTGGGCCATCCATACATGCCCAGAGAGCCCTTCATGTCTCTTTCATGTAGTCCAGGGAGGTACGCCTCAGGTCATTCACACTTAGCAGTGGACAATGACTGAGTCATATTTGTACTTGCCTTTGGAGTGACCTGAGTGCTTGTGTTATGTGGCGGATCCTAGCACTCACAGGCTGCTCACAATCGCGTGACTCTCCTTATTCAGCCTGGTGAGCTATACGTAAGTGTGCCTGACGATAGAGTCACCTATTACAAGTGTATCAGGTGACTGCAGGGAGAACATACAGACTCCGCAGAGACGGCACCCCAGCCAATAATTGAAATGGAGAACCTCTTGCTATGAGGCAACATTGCTAAATGCTGCAGCACAACAGCCACCCTATACTGAGGAACTGCATACTATTTGCCTTTTTAGGGGCAGTTGACTATCAAGAAAATTGGAGACAGTAACACACACATCCTCTAAAACTGACAGACCAGGATGAATGGGTGTAGGTAGTGGGGAATCCTTCTATAACAACTCATTGTATTTTCAGAGGGACTGAGAAACCTCAGTCTTCTCTCACTGAAAACACAGTCACATTCTAGGAATAGTTTCAGACAAAGAGTGCCCCCAACAGGGAGAATCAGAAACTAAGCTCTCCTCTGAATCTGAATCAGAAATCTGAGTAAAAAACCCTGTATCCATCACTGCATTTTCTTGTTCAGATTCAGAATCTTGAATCTCTTTAGGAAAAGATGAATCCTGCTTTCTTTTAGGAGAAACTATTTTACATGAAGAATCAATAGCCTGAATTAAATCCTGAGCCAGACCCAGTACATTACTTCTAGCCAAACAAAATTCAGAAGGATATATACATTCCTGGTTTTCTACTTCTTTCTGAAGGAATATTGAGCCAGCTGTGTCACTAATGGCAACAGCTGCTTCTCCAGGAACGGGCACAACATTCCGACACAAAAGGGAAGCCTTTCCTATTCCCTTTCCCAGGACCAACAAGAGTATCTTTCTCTCTCTTACCCAATGAGGGGACCCCAACAGCTGCAGAGGATGTGGCCAACCCCAATCCATAGTGGTTGTAGGTGCTACGCCAGAGGGATCCAGGGGTAAATGATTGGACTGAGATACAACAAATGGTCACAGAAGAGTCACCCACCAGCAACTGAGGCAAATTGATAGCCTGCTGTAGTGGAAAAGGGTGTTTGCTTATTTTTTTTTTCGTTTTGTGGCTGGAAGAAGGACTGACCATGGGACAGGTAGTCTTTTCCATGGTCAAGCCAAAAATAGTGCCTCTTTCCCAGGGAAGACAAGCAGCAATTGCTGGTAAACACTACCAGTCCACAAAAGTTACTTTTTTGTCAGAAAAACATAGTAAAAAGCATTTTAAAACAGTATGCCAGCCCCACAAAAGTAAAACAAACAAATGTTTTCACAGAAAAAATGTTTTTAGTTACTTCACACCATTTTTAAACTGACAGAAAACATAAGCTCTTTGTTTAAAACTATGTTACAGTCTCAAGACAATCAGTTAAAACACAACATTCCTAGCTTTAAAATAACTTTCCTGGTGAGGAAAGCGATACAACATCAACAAAATTAATAAAATGGAATGTTTTTGTTCCCCAAAGGGAACTTATCTGCCAGCAAAGGCTATCACATGCCAACCATCAATCCTCAAAAGCCACAGAGCAGCGTACTCTTTAGTGGCAGTAAATGTCTGAAGGACTTCCTGCCCAGACTTCTCTTTTAGTCAGCTCAGCTCAACCTGCCTGACAGTTTGTGCACATGGAAGGTGCCTTGAAGAGTTGGAAACTGGTCAGCTGTTATATCCTTGGCAGGATATAATCCATATACCTAAGACAGCTGCAGCAATGACTAATACAATGAGCATATTAAGTTATACTACTATTATAATATCAAAGCTAGTTGTCAGTGTACAAACCTTTATGCTTATGTTGAATTCTCTGTGTTTTGATATAGTTCTGAAATAAAGCAATATAGAAGTCCAGGCCTGAGGTATATAAATACTAAACAGATCATCTGAAAGGAATATTTAGTCCTGGACAGTTCAACGAGAGAGTTATTTGAGAAATAGAAATCATGAGTTGGAACATACCAGCTAAGAGAGTTGAAAAGAAAAGGATTGTCTTATTTGGATAGCTGGCTAAAAGTGGAAGGTTAGAGGAACTGACTTTAATTCATGTGTAAATTCCATCCACTCAGGAGTTTGACTACATAACAGCATTGAATGAAGAATGCCTCAGCTGACACTACTTTAAAAGTTCATATGATACCATGTTTCCACCCTCCCAGTTACAGAATGGAGGTTTATGTATAGACCTGTACCGATGAGTCTAGGCAGAATTAAGGGAAAGTAACACTACAAGAGTTATTGAGGAAATAAGATCTAAAGGTATATGGGAATGCAAGAGTTGGTATGATTTCTTTATAATCCCTTTAACTGCACTTCTAATCATGAAGAATAGTGCTGACAATTCTTACTGGATCATCAATCAGTGAAGTGATGGTAGGAATGGGTCACTGATGGGACTCCAAATTTCTTTCTGCAGAAAAACATATCTAGTAACATCTGAACATATCAGACAACAATCTTATCTGTGAAGTTTGGTTCCATGATGGCCTCTACAGAAAGAATGGTTTTGCCTGTATAAAGTTACAGCCTTTGTACATTGCATGGCATTGCAACTACCACAGCAGCCCTTTATGCATTTTGAAAATGATAAGCAACAGACGATACAGGATGAAACCTTGAACAAACCATCGATCAACAAACAGCTCCCCTGGACAAAACACCACGATCCATGATATCCAATTCCTTTATTGAATGAAGTACAAGAGCAGTAGGTTAAGCGCTTTCATCTACACAATGTAGATTTCTTCAGAACAACTAATACATTCAATACTACACTTTAAATACTTTCAAAAAGCCCGCCAAAAATGATTACCTAACCAATCAAACATTCAATAAAATTTAAAAACACAGAACAACAATCTCCTTTTTGTCATATAAACTAGATAATAGTATATAGCTAAATAAAATACATTAATATAATACTAAGATAATTCCAAGCCTTAATAAATTTCTCTAAGGTACGAAATATAAATATAAATAAATACCTAAAATTCCTACTCATAAATATACAATATACATAATATATTCCTATATGTTGAATTAATAAAATGTATATACAATAAAAACTAACAACAATATTTGATCCATTCTTATACTATAATTATCTTCTTAATAAAGGTTTAGTGGGAGTCTAATCTTGCCATTGTATCTCTTTTTCCCCAGGATAGATTTTATATCAAGAATGGCAAATTTAAATGAATTACCAGGTGCCTATATAGTGCATTATTTCTACCTTTCTTCTTAATACAATATGTGTGGTCATATACTTATTATGTAAGACATGCATTTTCCCAAATATACTATATGTTGGGTCTGACAATTTCCTTTTTTTAAAAAATATTTTACTTTTGATATTGTCCAAATATAGCTCAGTCTGTAAAATAAATCTCCATTGTTAGTTTTAACCTCAATCATTCTCTTTAAATTCATTTGTGAGTATATTCCAGTTTGTCTCCTTAATATCTCTCCCATATGTTGTCCATACTGTAGTATATGCTCAGCCTTTTGATACCTGTCTCCTGATTGTTTTTGTTTAATACATTATGTGGTATAAATTTTTTCCCCAACAAAGGTGGATATTTGTTTAATTCACCAATAAATTTCATTTCTTCAATCATATCATCCTTTTCTGGAAGTCATCCTCGCTGCCCTAGTACACTGCCCCTTCAATATACTTCTTTTCCTGCATATATAGGTGATTCTGAATATTCCAGGTAGTGATATAAAAGTGTCTATCCTAGGGACTGAAAGTAGATACTAAAAATGGCAGTATCTAGGTAATTGAATGCAGCCACTCCATCCAGGCATTAATGAGATATATTCTCCTCCCACTAAACCTTTAACTTAATGAAGCTAATATAATGATATGTAATAAAATGTTTGACAGTTTTGGCATACAATTTATGGAATTTATTATATCTTGTAATGACAGCAAGTTAAGTCTGTTATTGAAGGAGGTGGAAGAACTTAATACATCCATAACCAGTGACTTGTTGTATCCCCAGTGGGAAAAATTACATGTTAAACAATTCCATTATGCTGAAACCAATTGTAAAAAGATGTTTGATAGAAAATGTAAAAAGTTTCTTAGAGATACTAAACAATATCAGAATGAAACTGCGTATAAATGGAATAAAAAGGGATATGTAAGAAATGAGTACAGTAGTAATGTAAGGAGTGGGGAGGTAGACAATTATGAACAACCTAGAGTGGATTTTTACGATGCTGATTTTTTAGAGCAGGAACATTATGGGAGGGGGAACCGTCCATGGGAAACCCGACAACAGGGACAAAGGGAATGGGACAATTGGAAGCCTTACAGAAAACAATGACCAATACTGGAATTATGGTCACAGATGGGGTTGTACACAGTGTAGGGGATTTCAAAATTTACAACTATACAGAATATCCAGTAGATATTGAAATGTTTTCTACTTTTTCTAAAGGTATGAAATATATACCTAGGAGAAATCTTGATATAGTGGACACACTGGTCGAGTTTAAAAAATATATGAGGAAGTTAAATTTGGGTATATTTTTTCGGGAGACCAATTCTGGAACCGCGAATACAAGTGGTCTGAGGAAGAAAAGCACTTTTACCCCCCTATGTACAATACTCTTATTAATTTTGAAAAAGTAGTTAGTAAGAAAATTTATGAATTATACAAATACGTACAGAAAGACAGATACAAAAGTAATTGGAGCTCTACTGATGAGTCTATTTTAACTACACTTTGTGATACTTACAATATTAGAATCATGACACCTGACAAAGGGGGAGGTGTAGTTTTGTTTGATATGGACACCTATATACAAAGAATATTTGATATTTTAAACACATCTGACCAATATGAGGTTTCCTCTTTAAACCAGATTAACATAGCCCATAGAAGGATTGATTTATATTTGGAAGAATTTCTATTGGATGAACGTATTACTCAGGATTTATATAATTTTTTAAAGGTTGAATACCCTACTTTAGCAACTATCATGGGGATACCCAAAGTACATAAAAACATCAGTGACCCTCCATTCAGACCTATTATTTCTGGAAGTCGTAGTAAGGCTTTCCCTTTTGGTAAGGTAGTTGATCAATGGTTAAAACACATTTATCCCAAGATATCACATTTAATCAAAGATTCTTGGGAATTCCTTGGGAAGTTTAAACATGAATTATGGAATATGAATTTACTGTTTGTTACCATTGATATAAAATACTTATTTTCATGTATACCTAGGACTGAAGGTGTGAATAGGTTTATTAATAGTCTGAACAAGCACAGTGGATTAAAATGGGATAAGATAGACCTCCTATCTGAATTTATGAACTTAGTACTTGATAACAACTACATTTTTTTGAAGGGGAGTACTATAAACAAATATCTGGAGTTGCTATGGGGGCAGCATGCACCCCCATTTATGCAAATCTGGTTCTTCTAGATTGGGAGGAGGAATATATCTTACATTCTCCATGGATGGAGCAAATGGCTTGTTATGTTAGATATTTGGATGATTTATTTATCTTGTGGAAAGGAAAGGAGAAGAATTTGATACGATTTATAGAATACATTAATGGAACTACTTCCTATTTACAATTTACATACAATACCAGTAAGATAGGCATTAATTACCTAGATACATACATTTTTAGTGATGGAACTACTTTTCAGTCCAAGATATATAGGAAAGACACTTTTTGTAATGCCTACCTGGAATATTCAAGCAATCACCCATATATGCAGAAAAAAAGTATATTGAAGGGGCAGTGTATTAGGGCAGCCAGGATGACTTCCAGAAAGGATGATATGATTGAAGAAATGAAATTTATTGGTCAATTATTCAGTCAAAGGGGCTATCCACCCTCAATGGTCAAGGATGTCACTGAATATGTGACTAATGAATGGGGAAACAAATATCCACCTTTGTTGGGGAAAGAATTTATACCACATAATGTGATAAACAAAAAACAATCAGGAGACAGGTATCAAAAGGCTTATATACTACAGTATGGACAACATATGGGAGAAATTAGGAATATTCTGGAGACAAACTGGAATATACTCACAAGTGACGAAGGGATTTGTGATAAAATAGGAGATAAACCTACCTTCATTTACAAAACAGGGATGAATTTAAAGAGAATGATTGAGGTTAAAACTAACAATCGGTTTAATGATGGGAATAAAAGTGTGACAGAGACCAAGCAATGTGGACATTGTAATCAATGCTCATTTATTTTACAGACTGAGAGCCTATATTTGGATAACAATATCAAAAGTAAAATATTTTTTAAAAAAGGAAATTGTCAGACCCAACATATAGTATATTTGGGAAAATGCATGTCCTGTCCCAGCTTTTACGTCGGGAAAACTGACAGACGGTTACGTAATAGAATATATGACCACACATATTGTATTAAGAAGAAAGATAAGAATAATGCACTATATAGGCACCTGGTAGAGAGCGACGGCTGTAATTCATTTAAATTTGCCATTCTTGAAGTGGTCAGGAGTAACCCTAGGGGGTGTAATATAAAATCTATCCTAGGGGAAAAAGAGATACAATGGCAGATTAGACTGAATGCAGCCACTCCACCAGGCATTAATGAGTATATTCCCACTAAACCTTTATTAAGAAGATAATTATAGTATAAGAATGGATCAAATGTTGTTGTTAGTTTTTATTGTATATACATTTTATTAATTCAACATATAGGAATATATTATGTATATTGTATATTTATGAGTAGGAATTTTAGGTATTTATTTATATTTATATTTCGTACCTTAGAGAAATTTATTAAGGCTTGGAATTATCTTAGTATTATATTAATGTATTTTATTTAACTATATACTATTATCTAGTTTATATGACAAAAAGGAGATTGTTGTTCTGTGTTTTTAAATTTTATTGAATGTTTGATTGGTTAGGTAATCATTTTTGGCGGGCTTTTTGAAAGTATTTAAAGTGTAGTATTGAATGTATTAGTTGTTCTGAAGAAATCTACGTTGTGTAGATGAAAGCGCTTAACCTACTGCTCTTGTACTTCATTCAATAAAGGAATTGGATATCATGGATCGTGGTGTTTTATCCAGGGGAGCTGTTTGTTGATCGATGGTTGGTTTATTGTTGGATTCCCTGGATATATATTTTTTTGAGTTACAGGATGAAACCTTGTGGGACACCCTTCCCTACAAGGAAAGGCTTTGAAAAGGTATTTCCCATTTATTAGTGGTATATGTACCTTGAGGACAGCTACTTAACTAGGATATGCAAGCAGATATACAGACTGTATTTCATTCATATGACAAGGCTTTTAAAAGCACCAACTAGAATAATGCATTACTCATGCCCCTTATCAAGAAATCAGAAGCAGAAAAAGTGCAGAATCTACTCTGTAGCATTTGCAAAAATCGTTAATAAAGTCTGAATTCATTTTATCAATTTTATCAATGTAACATAAATTGAGGTATTGCTTGCGAATAACCCCTTCAAGAACCTTAGCCAAAAGGATGTCTATGGATGTGTTCCTGTTGTGTTTTAGGTCAGCAGGCGGATCTTCTTTATGAGAACGGGCTGTATATGTAGTGGTAGTATTATATAAAGTTTTTTTAAAGTAAGGGACGTGGTTAGGGTTAGGTCAGAACACATTACTAAGGTGAACCTGCTCTGTCCTAGACGTACATAGCTATCCAGATCCCTCCCAAGGGTCATTTAGCTTAATCTTTTCTATAGTGAGAGCAGCTCTTTGTGTAAACAGTTTTGTTAATTTAAAATGAACACATTGTGAGATATAGCTGTGCTTTACAATGTAAACATACCTTTTATAATTCACAAACAAAACTCAACACAATTTGACATGCAGTGACAAGTGGCAAGTCAAATTGTTTATTTAACAGGTCCTGAGCAATCAAGAACAGAGAAATATTGAGCCCAGATGAAAAGAAGTAAAAATTTACTGAGCATGTGCAAAGACATGCATTACACAGGCAAAGCAGTATTGTGAGAGTCTGCCAATATTTTGAAACAAGTAACTAAACAAATTTACAAGAAAAAAAGGAAAAACAGACATATAACTTGCAGCTGGTTATTCTGCTTCTCTACCACCTCAAATTGCAGACTGATATAAAGTATCCTATACAGTAGATGCAAGAGCTACGCCATACGTCCAGCCCTGAGCAATAAGTAGCCATATTAAACAGTCACGTTAAACTCCAATATAGATACAGTAATGTCTTAGTACGGATGAAAGTTATGAATCATAAAGCAGTACTAATCAAGTGGTGCTCACTGTTTAACTGATTTATATGTTTGCAGAATAAAATGCAGTGGTCATCCCTTTGCACAAAGGCAGACCATAAACTGATCCTGGGAGCTACAGACCCCTTAGTCTGACTAGTCTCATGCAAAGCTAAAGAAATAATTATCATGAAAAAGATTAACTATGGCATAAAACAACCCTTCAGATACTGGCCCAAATGAGTTTGGTTTTATCAAAGGCAGATTATGTCTACTGAACCTGGTGGACTTCTTTGAGAAGGTCACAAACTCAATGAATAATGGCAAAATGGTCCATGCTGCCTACCTTGACCTAGCTAAGGCATTTGATACAATACCCTGCTCAGGTATTGTAAACAAACTCATGGAATCAGGCATAAACTCTTATGTGTGTCACTGGATAGCCACCTGGCTCACATACAGGACCTAGGAAGTTAGGATTGGAGAGACCACTTCCAAAAAGATGCCAGTCACCAGTGGACTCTCTGAGGGCTCTGTGATGGGTTTGCTCCTCTTAGGTATCTATTTTTCAGAAGCCAAGGCCAATGTCAAGGGCCTCTAGCTGAATAATTTTGCAGATGATTGCAAGCTAGTTTCAATCATAGAAACCCCCTAAGATATTATCATCTGACAGGAAGGTCTGATACAGACAAATGACTATTGCCAAACCCACAGCTTAAAACGCAATGCCTAAAAGTAGCCACAGTAGTCAAGGTTTGGGGACTCATTGGCCAACATGTCTAAGGTTTCAAGAAAATCATTCAATGTCATACAACTTATGAGTAAAGGCATGGTATCTGGGTCCAGGGAAGTCATCCTGCCATACACTCAGCCATAATCAGACCTGTCATTTAGTATAACACCCTCTTCGGTATGTACCTGCCCAGGCACATGCAACAACTGGAATGTCCATAGAAGTTTCTCACACAAAGAATACAGGGCATAAACACAATGTCCTATGCAGATTGCTTCAGACTCCTATATCTACATTCCTACAAACTACTGAGAGGCAATTTATACCTGGCATACAAGTCCTCCTTGGATTCTGGGATACAAGTCCTCCTTGGATTCTGCTCTGGTATTTAAGCCCTAACTTTGATAGGGTTTCTGTCTATACACACTGAGCAGAGTGGATGAGAGGTGTTGACTACAACTGTTAGCTGAGATATATAAGTATCCTGTTTTTTTTTATTATTTATACAGATTATTGTTTCTAGCAATTTATATATAGCACTTTTATTTTAGTGCACTTTAGTTTTAGTGTATTTTATTGTTATTAACTAATCTGCACGGGTAACTGATTTGTTTGCAGTTAAAAGCATTCTGTATCTTTACAAATCTTTATCTGTTTAAAAACTTTCATTTTGTGGATTTCTCTAGTGCTTACTGTCTGTAGGCTATTGATTTCAGCTGAAGCCTTTCTTTACTTTGGCTAGATTGTGTTAATTGTCTGCTGGCTAGTGGGGGCTGGTTCTTTTGTGTTTTTGTAAAAAAAAAAAAAAAAAAGTTGTTGTTCTGGTATTTAAGCCCTAACTTTGATAGGGTTTCTGTCTATACACACTGAGCAAAGTGGATGAGAGGTGTTGACTACAACTGTTAGCTGAGATATATAAGTATCCTGTTTTTTTATTATTTATACAGATTATTGTTTCTAGCAATTTATATATAGCACTTTTATTTTAGTGCACTTTAGTTTTTGAGTGTATTTTATTGTTATTAACTAATCTGCACGGGTAACTGATTTGTTTGCAGTTAAAAGCATTCTGTATCTTTACAAATCTTTATCTGTTTAAAAACTTTCATTTTGTGGCTTTCTCTAGTGCTTACTGTCTGTAGGCTATTTTTTGCCCTCACCCTCCCTCCCAGTCGGTGTCTTGCTGTTATACTTGGTGGCTTTGCAGTTGCCTGCCCCTACTGTTAATCTGATCTGGGACACTCTTCCCAGTCTAGTGTCATTAGCTCATTCTACCTAATACAGAGAGAACATTTGATAAGGCCTTCTGTTTCTCCTTTTTCCCTTTCAAAAAAAAATTTTTTTTTTTGCCTGAATATCCTTGTGTTCTGACTGTGCTTCTCAAACATTTTGGAAATATAGAGTATATTTCAGAGCATTTATTATAACTGTAATTGCCTTAATATTGCTACAACTCAAGTGCTCTAGGTTGCACTGCATCTGAAGTGTTTGTATGTTTTAGCTGCTTTTCTGTATATATAGACTTCTCTGTATATGTAGACTAGCTACTTATTCTGCTATGTTACTTCCTCTTAAATCGTTTTTCAGTTGTGAACTTGCCTTGCTTCATTTAAGATATTATCATCTGACAGGAAGGTCTGATACAGACAAATGACTATTGCCAAACCCACAGCTTAAAACGCAATGCCTAAAAGTAGCCACAGTAGTCAAGGTTTGGGGACTCATTGGCCAACATGTCTAAGGTTTCAAGAAAATCATTCAATGTCATACAACTTATGAGTAAAGGCATGGTATCTGGGTCCAGGGAAGTCATCCTGCCATACACTCAGCCATAATCAGACCTGTCATTTAGTATAACACCCTCTTCGGTATGTACCTGCCCAGGCACATGCAACAACTGGAATGTCCATAGAAGTTTCTCACACAAAGAATACAGGGCATAAACACAATGTCCTATGCAGATTGCTTCAGACTCCTATATCTATATTCCTACAAACTACTGAGAGGCGATTTATACCTGGCATACAAGTCCTCCTTGGATTCTGGCATACAAGTCCTCCTTGGATTCTGCTCTGGTATTTAAGCCCTAACTTTGATAGGGTTTCTGTCTATACACACTGAGCAGAGTGGATGAGAGGTGTTGACTACAACTGTTAGCTGAGATATATAAGTATCCTGTTTTTTTATTATTTATACAGATTATTGTTTCTAGCAATTTATATATAGCACTTTTATTTTAGTGCACTTTAGTTTTTGAGTGTATTTTATTGTTATTAACTAATCTGCACGGGTAACTGATTTGTTTGCAGTTAAAAGCATTCTGTATCTTTACAAATCTTTATCTGTTTAAAAACTTTCATTTTGTGGATTTCTCTAGTGCTTACTGTCTGTAGGCTATTGATTTCAGCTGAAGCCTTTCTTTACTTTGGCTAGATTTTGTTAATTGTCTGCTGGCTAGTGGGGGCTGGTTCTTTTGTGTTTTTGTAAAAAAAAAAAAAAAAAAAAGTTGTTGTTCTGGTATTTAAGCCCTAACTTTGATAGGGTTTCTGTCTATACACACTGAGCAAAGTGGATGAGAGGTGTTGACTACAACTGTTAGCTGAGATATATAAGTATCCTGTTTTTTTTTATTATTTATACAGATTATTGTTTCTAGCAATTTATATATAGCACTTTTATTTTAGTGCACTTTAGTTTTTGAGTGTATTTTATTGTTATTAACTAATCTGCACGGGTAACTGATTTGTTTGCAGTTAAAAGCATTCTGTATCTTTACAAATCTTTATCTGTTTAAAAACTTTCATTTTGTGGCTTTCTCTAGTGCTTACTGTCTGTAGGCTATTTTTTGCCCTCACCCTCCCTCCCAGTCGGTGTCTTGCTGTTATACTTGGTGGCTTTGCAGTTGCCTGCCCCTACTGTTAATCTGATCTGGGACACTCTTCCCAGTCTAGTGTCATTAGCTCATTCTACCTAATACAGAGAGAACATTTGATAAGGCCTTCTGTTTCTCCTTTTTCCCTTTCAAAAAAAATTTTTTTTTTGCCTGAATCTCCTTGTGTTCTGACTGTGCTTCTCAAACATTTTGGAAATATAGAGTATATTTCAGAGCATTTATTATAACTGTAATTGCCTTAATATTGCTACAACTCAAGTGCTCTAGGTTGCACTGCATCTGAAGTGTTTGTATGTTTTAGCTGCTTTTCTGTATATATAGACTTCTCTGTATATGTAGACTAGCTACTTATTCTGCTATGTTACTTCCTCTTAAATCATTTTTCAGTTGTGAACTTGCCTTGCTTCATTTAAAAAAGTTTTAAATTGCTAATTTTGTAGAGTTTTAATTGCATTTACTGTCTAGGACTAAACACTCAAGTGTGTTAGCCTTTTCTATGTTTATTTACTGTATTATTGCATTGTTTAGCCTGTTTCAACAAAAAAAAAATACTATCTTGTTTGCTCGTTTCCCACCTTTTCTAGCCAGTCCATATCCCAAGCTTTGCTTGTCTCAGGACTTTATTTTCTGTGCTCAGAGCTATCCAGACCTTGCAGTGGTAGAGGGAAGTCCTACTGCCTACCAGTGGGATTGGTGAGCATTGCACTGCCTATCTAACGATAGAGGGGTGGTTTCCAGCTCTGAAATTGTAATTTTATTAGCCTTTTGGGCTGATTTCTATCCCTTTCAACTTTCTGGCTTAAAAACACGTGTGTTTGCACATTTTTCATATCGTGCAGCACTGCGAGGCTGCAGTTAAACTATTCCAGGTGCCAGAAAGTCTGCTCTTCAAATTTTCCCTTAAAACTAGCTGGTTTCTCAGTAGTAGCACTAAAATCTGAACCCCTGTGACTAGCACTTGCTCTAGAACCTGCTGGAAAGCACTAGGAAGCCTAAAACAGATAAAAGCACTCAGAAATTAATCATAGGCACTAAACAGCCTATAACTGCAAAGTACCTTGCAAAGGTAAGGGAAAACAGCTCTTAAACTTTACATAAAAGCACCTAAACAGGCATGTCCAAGGGTCAGCTTCCGGTGATTTCTTCTGTCCACCTGGTGAATCTGGGCATACTGGGGCAATGCGGCAACTGCCTCATGTACACAGACAATCCTCTCCTCGTACCACCCAACACTACAACCTGCGAGAGATGCACTTACATAGCCAAACTGGAAGCAAAGCTATCTCTGGCCAAGACTGTGCTAGACAGTCAAGAGGAGAAGGTTAACACCTGCATCACACCTCAAGCAACTCATAGCCCTTCAAAACCCACACCATCAACACCCACACATAGCAACACTAAACCCACATATGCGGAGGCCCTTAACATTAACTTGCCCAAACAACAAGGACCTCCGAAGCCGAAATGCAAACACCAGTCACAACCAAAGTTACACATAGCTCACAACATCAGTGTGCCACCAAACAACAGCCCCTAAGGCAAGACAATGTACCCAACACTTTAGTCATAGGTGACTCTATAGTCAGGCACACTGATGTCCCACTCACCAGACTGAACAAGGAGAAAATTACAGTCAGCTGCCTGTTGGATGCCAGGATCCGCCACATAACGCATGCACTCAAGTCACTCCACAACAAGTACAAATACGACTCTGTCATTCTCCATGCTGGAGTGAATGACTTGAGATGTACCTCCCTGGACTACATGAAAAGAGATATGGAAGAGCTCTTGGATCATGTGACCCAGGCAGGTATGACCCTAGCCCTGAGTAGCATCCTGCCTTTGCTCAGAATGATACCACAGTATAAGGACAAAATGATTGACTTCAACAATTGGCTAAGCTTCTGGTATCATTCAAAGGGGATCCAGTAGTTGTCTGCCTGGGAAGACATGATCGACAAACCACGATGCTTTGCCAGAGATGGTCTGCACCTGTCAGCCCTGGGATTCAGGTTACTGGCTAAAGCTCTTGCCACCCCTATAGTGCCTTTTTTTAGGCAAGGGTCAAAGGATAAAACCACCACTATAACAGATAGAAGCAGGCAATGCTACTCAATGCTAGAAGTCTAAACCTCAAAATGCACTCTCTCAAGGCACTCCTAAAAATGGAGAACATCGATTTCTGTGCAGTAACTGAGACCTGGTTCAAGGCTCCAGAGAGCACCCCTGCAATACCAGGCTACAACTCTTACCACACTTTTTGGCCACAAAACCAGGACCAAAACACTAAAGGTGGAGGAGTGTCCATATTCACCAAGGATATTCACACCTCCAGGCTAGTTGCCCAACACAATGCATCTGAAATTCTCCAGGTGCAACTAACACTAGGTAACACTGCAATCCAAATTGTAGCTTGCTACAGATACCCAACCATGCCCCAAGATTCTCACTACACCTTTCTAAACATACTGGAAAATATTAAGATACAACCAAACACCCTAATACTGGGTGATTTCAACTACCCTGCCATTAATTGGGAAAACTACTCAGGTACCAACTTTTCCCAATGGTTCTTAGAATTCATAAATTCCAATGCCCTGGATCAACTAATCCATTGTCCCACCAGGGGCTCCAATATCCTAGACCTGGTCATTACCAACATGGGAGATAGATGCTCCACACCAGTGGTCACCCCCTCATTGGTCAGGTCTGACCATAAGCAAAGCACCCTTTACATCCACATCCCACCCCCACCCCCCAGTAAGGAAACCTCCTTAAAAAACTTCTCCAAAGCCAACTTCAAGCTACTGAAGTCAGAAGTGACAAACTTTACAACACCCACGCAGACGGGATCTGGAAGTTCGACTGCAGAATCCTACACTAAGGCACTGTACAAGAACATCCACTCGTGCATGAATCGTGCCATCCCAAATAGAACCAAGATGCTCTTCCCCCAAAAAAGGAAGGCAATCTGGTGGTCATCTGCTATAAACAAACTATACAACAGAAGGAAGAAACAGTTGCAAAAAAGAGGAAAATCCCAGGATGCAAAAAACTCCCTCACTGGCCTCAGTAAGAAGCTGAGATCCCTCATAAAATCCTCAAAAGCTAGTTACGAAAATAAAATTGCCAAAGATTCCAAAGACAACCACAAGGCATTCTATAGTTATGTCAAGAATCTAAATGGCAATGCCCAGATCTGCTCTGAGTTACAACAGAATGGCATAAATATACTGATCCCAAGGATATCGCCAATATCCTGGCAGATCAATTTAGTGCCAACTTCACCCCACTCTCACCCCCAAAATGGCCCATCTCGATACCAAAAGATTGCCAAATTCCGATAATCACGGCCACACAGGTAGAAACCGCACTCTCCAAAGCTAAGAATACAGCATCCATGGGACCAGATGACATCCCAGGCTGTGTACTACATGAACTACAAAATGAACTGGCACCTCACCTTAGTGTCATGTTTAATCATAGCCTCACCTCAGGCTTTGTGCCCACTGAGTGGTGCACAGCTACAGTTATCCCGCTCCACAAGGGAGGATCCACCTTGGATCCCGGGAACTACCGTCCCATCAGTCTGACAAGCCTGATTTTCAAAGGCAAGGAACGCATTATCATGGAACTTATAAACAAAGACATTGGCAACCTTCAAACACTGGACCCCACCCAGTTTGGGTTTGTGAAGGGCCGTTCTTGTCTCCTAAATCTGATTGACTTCTTCAAATCAGTCTCCAGAGCTGTGGACGAGGGTAAGGCAGTCCACACAGCCTATCTGGACCTCGCCAAGGCCTTTGACACCATCCCCCACTCTGGAATCATAGATAAACTTACTAAGCTGGGCATAAATCCCTACATCACTCGATGGGTTGCTAACTGGCTTACTGACAGAACCCAGACAGTAAAAGTAGCTGACTCTAAATCCAGCTCCAGAAAAGTGACAAGTGGAGTACCTCAGGGTTCAGTCCTGGGACCACCCTTGTTTGGCATCTACTTCTTTGAAGTACAGGCCAACACTAAGGGAATCTGGCTAACAAAGTTTGCAGATGACTGCAAACTGGGAGCCATTATTGAATCCCCAAATGATGTGGATATTCTACAAAAGGAGCCGTACAAGGAAACGCGGCTAGAACAGTAATCCACAACTGTAATTAGTACGAAATTCAGTCCATAAATAATAAATCAGCCACTGTAATGGTCCACCAAAGGAAAAGATAATCCTCCAAACTAAGCAGGGTAGTCAGGCGTACTCCACCCCACTAATAGACAGTTCAGAGTAATGAGACCATTCAAATAAATGCCGATGAATGAAACAAGACGGCAGCTAACCAATACACCATCAGTATATCCAAAACGTTGAATACAGGTCCACAACACATCCACAGGAATGTAGTACAGAAAAACTATTTATTGAAGCAAGCAAACAGAACACTAGTTTAGCGCTTTAGGAGTGATGAAATTTTGGCGCCAAATTGTGTTTTTAAACCACTGGTTATGTTGATCACACTAGTTCTGAGGAAGTCTGCGATGGTGCAGATGAAAGCGCTAAACTAGTGTTCTGTTTGCTTGCTTCAATAAATAGTTTTTCTGTACTACATTCCTGTGGATGTGTTGTGGACCTGTATTCAACGTTTTGGATATACTGATGGTGTATTGGTTAGCTGCCGTCTTGTTTCATTCATCGGCATTTATTTGAATGGTCTCATTACTCTGAACTGTCTATTAGTGGGGTGGAGTACGCCTGACTACCCTGCTTAGTTTGGAGGATTATCTTTTCCTTTGGTGGACCATTACAGTGGCTGATTTATTATTTATGGACTGAATTTCGTACTAATTACAGTTGTGGATTACTGTTCTAGCCGCGTTTCCTTGTACGGCTCCTGCAGTTGCTGGTTTACGTTCTTAGTTGTTTTTTCCGTACCTATTCTACAAAAGGGCCTTAGTGAAACAGATGCCTGGTGCCAGAGCCATGGGCTCAAGCTTAATGCCAAGAAATGTATAGTTATCCCCTTTGGAAAAAAACATGTACCCATGAATTACCACATAGGCGGCAGGACACTAAACATCGAAAGTGTGATGAAAGACTTAGGGACACAGGTGGACAGTGGTCTCACTTTCGATAACCATATTGCCACAACAGTCAGGAAATCCTTCTATGTGGCACACCTCATCACTAAGGGCTTTTCATCCAGAAAAAAGGAGGTCATTGTCCCACTGTACTCATCCCTCATTAGAGCCATTATAGAGTATAATTCCCCATTTGGTATGTACCTCACAAGACATCTGCAACAACTGGCAAGGCCACAGAAATACCTCACTAAAAGAATCACAGGCCTAAAGCAGATGCCATATACTGACCGTCTAAAAAAACTCCAGCTATACTCTGTGGCATATCATCTACTCAGAGGCGATCTCTGCTTAACATACAAGGCCATGTCAAACCCTGAGCTGTTGGACATGCTCCACTTAAAGAAATCCCAATCCCTCAGAGCCACACACTCCAGGGATCTAAACCTTGTCATCACAATGAACAAAACATGCTGGAGGGATAGGTTCCTGACCCAGAGACTCCCCATACTTTGGAATAGATTGCCTCATTGGCCCTCTTCAAAAGGAACCTTGATGATTGGATGGGAGATAGTAAATTCACCCCGGGGATCATGTCAGTCGCCCTGCTAGACAGGGGCCTGGAGAAGTAAATATAGTGGGAAGAAATATCCAGGGAATTATTATGGCTAGGCTTGCATAGGCCCTAGGGCCTATAGCCTAGTACCAACCTATGAACCTATGAACCTATGATAGAGCTTTTGCAAATCTGGAAATGAACTACTAGTTCTAAGGATTTAAATTTTGCTTTTGACTTAAATCAGACATTGGATGGACAGGTACATATCTTAGAGAATTTCTTTTCACTGGAATAGGCATTCCATCCACATGATGCAGAGTTATCCCCTAACCCTATTCAAGAGCAACCTGGACCAGTGGATGGGAAATCAAACTTCGCCCCTGGTCTGACATCTATGTCTAAGACAGAAGCGGACATTAAATCATGTCCTAACTAACACACCCCTCTTAAAATAACATCTAAGACATAATAATGTGTGGAATACCTTTGGGTTGCATGGCTATGCTTATTAAGTCCCCAGTGGTCATTAGCTTAATACACACCTATGAACCGATGAACCTATCAAAGCAGATGTTGACTATGTACAATACATCTATGCGATAACATGCCTTCATGGCATCCTGGATTGCAGAAAAAGAAAGACTGTTTTTATTCTCCGCTATTAATGGAAATATTTTATGTTACTGTTCTTAGCTTGATTTTATGCAAGACACCTTAAAGGGTTTTGACAAACAAGTTTTAAATAGAAATGTATGCCAACATCAAATAATTGCAAAAGGATTAAATAAGAAACAAATGTTAATCTGCATTCCCATGGCTATGAGCCTAGAAACTAGCTATGTTGGTCTTCATATTGAAGAAGTTTAAAAAGAACTTTTTAAGATAGTCTCAGTCTGGTTTAAAGTTAAATTGTCTTTCAACAAAGGTTGAGTTTCTTAATGGATGGAACATTGCTATTTATTACCTTTGAAGAAAAACTAAAGTCTGGAGGGAAAGCTATTTGAAATTTAATATTATAGTGAATTACATAGGCATAAAAAGTGCCTAACATCTGCCATTGTTGCTTGTATGCTATGGGATATCTTGCAAAATTCTGACTCTGTGTCCTTGCCAGATATTTTTTTTTTGTATTCTCTTTTGCAACCATCTTGTTAATTTAATTATCTGATATATTTATCTCTTGGCATGCACATATTTTATAAGAGGCTCAAAGCTCTGCATGCATGTTCATTTTGTAGTGCTGGATGGCTGATCAGATCTGATAAATTTCTTGGGTAGTATTCACTAGGTTTGTTGGGTCTTATTTTTTCTGAAAGTCCTTTCTTAAGTCAAGATATTGTTTATTTTACTTCATGTTTCCAAATCCAGCAGTTTTTCTTTTGTAATAGAAACATCATGACAACAGACAGTTACATACTGTACTTTTTATTCTGAGTCTGATATTCTACTTTCTAAATATTACTATTTACCTATGGGTGGAAAAAAAATGAAATCTCAAGTATAATTTGCCTGAAGTTGAACCCGATGAGTTACTGAGCTTCTACATGGAAATCACTATCAGTGATTTTTGGCAGCAGTGATACCCTTTCCAGGGCAGTGTACTGGTGTTAGCATTGTCGTGTCACAGCAAGAGTTTCTCCCATTCGATTCTTGACTGTGGTGCCTTCTGTGCAGAGTCTACATGTCCTCCCTGCATTTGCAAGGGTTTCCTCTGGGTGCTCTGGTTTCCTCCCACATTCCAAAACATGCATCTGGGTGTTTCTCCCCAGGCCTCCACTGAAAATGGGCTCTGTCCCAATCAGACATTCCCAGTAAACAAATGTTAAATAAATAAAAACTTCTCCCCCCTTCTTTGAGTTAGTACAGTCATGGAGTTGGTATATGTAAGTTTGGAGATGTAGAAGGACTTGCTCCCCTGCAAAAAACACTTAAAAAGTATATTTGGTCAGTTTTGTCAGAGAATGCAGTTCTGGGATTTCTGTGCTCAGTAAGCTGTGATTTGTCTCTTCATAGTGGAAGCAAATATTACACAGTTGAGACTACTAGCCCTTGAATCTAAGATAAGAAAACACCACAAACAGAATACCAGAATGAGAATGTAAAATACTGGATGGTATAAAATATCTTGTGAGATATACTGAGAAGTGCAGAATTACCTCCAAAATGCCAAAAAAATAAGCGATTTTAAGATATAAATGACATTCTAAATAAAACTATTCTTCAGAACAATGTTGGCCATTGCCAGCAGCAACAAACACTAGCAGGAAAGTGCAAAACAGTACTGAGCGTGTATGTTAATATGTGTGTATATATATATATATATATATATATATATATATATATATATATATATATATATATATATATATATATATATATATGTATACATATATATAGGACTTTTGATTGAAAGATCAAAAATCCGAATTCATTACCACCAAACACACTTTAACAAAAGTGCTTTCATCGAAAAAGCACTTTCGTTAAAGTATGTTTAAAAAAAAAAAACACAAAATCTGCTTGAATGCAGGGGGGCAGGCCCCCCCTGCAACCCCAGATGTGGGGGGCAAGCCTCCCACACCCTCCCTACTTTAATATTCTCACTCCGAGGTCGCACTATAGTGGGGAAAAGGGAATTTCCCTTACCGCACCGTTGTATGACTGGAAAAATAAGCATACTTATGCGAAATTGCTGGTTCGGTGAACAGCATTTTCGTGCAAGTATGCTTGCCAATTTGGGATTCGGTGAAAGATGCAGTTAAGCATCTGTACAGATCCTATATATATACGGATCTACCTTATAAGACCGACAAGCAAAAACACAGACAATGAGATCACCAACACCACAAAACCGAAAGTTCAAAAACACTAAAGTTCACATGCCCGACAAAGCATAATCCCGGCAGTCAACAAAACAAAACAAAACAAATTTGCTGTTCTGAAAAACACACACACAACACAAGCACACCAAAAACCTTACAAACCTACACTAAACCTTACATACACAACTTTCTATGCACTAACCTTAACCCAAACCCTAACCCTAAGGTCCGTCACTATCGCACACTTACCTTACCCGCACCCTAACCCTAAAGTCCGTTACTATCGCATACTTACCTTACCCGCACCCTAACCATAAAGTCCGTCACTATCGCACAGTTACCTTACCCACACCCTAACCCTAAAGTCCGTCACTATTGCACACTTACCTTACCCGCACCCAAACCCTAATGTCTGTCACTATCGCACACTTACCTTACCCGCACCCTAACCCTAAAGTCCGTCACTAATGCATACTTACCTTACCTGCACCCTAACGTCAGTCACTATCGCATACTTACACAGTCACACTCGTTTTGCATGTCGGCGTTTTCAAAGTCGGCATTTAAAACTATTGATTATTTCCGTTGTCGGTCTTCCGGTGTCAGTGATCTTGTTGTCGATGTTTTCTCTTTTCGGTCTTATCAGGTAGACCCATATATATATATATATATATATATATATATATATATATATATATATATATATATATATATATATATATATATATATATATATCTATATATATCTATATATATATACATACACACACACACACACACACACACATATATATAAGTATGATGATGTTGCCAGATCCTCTATGAGGTCATACAAGCAAGCTAATGCAACTACCACCAGCTGTAAGCAGACAGCTACATGCAATAGGAAAATTGAAAATAAAGCAAGATAACATGAACATAAAAGTGTAGAGAAGGAAGTATAATTTGGGGGACTAAGACCCTATTTTATAATATGAAAAAACAAACAAAAGTAAGGAGGGTGGGTAAAGACACAAGAGGTGTTTGCACATTGCATAGATATATAAGCATATATATAAAAAAAGCAACATACAGGGTTGTAGATGACATGAGTGGAAACATAAATCAATGTATATGAGCATACACCAAACAGGTATGGAAGGACAAAAAAAAAACAAGCAAAGACAGCACAACTCCTAGGCATGCAACAAATGTATGTCAATATTACAGGTCAATTTATGTTTCCTAACCTAAATCCCTGAGACCAGCAAATAGTATGTCTATGATATGTACACTTGCCACCGTATTAATGATGCTAATGGGCATGTAACAAAAGCATGATGAAGCAGAATATGCCTGCAACATGTCACTAGCATCATTGCCACACATGATGCTAAAATGTACATTTACCTGTCAGTTGTAAATGCAGCAAGTCTGTATGAGCAACCCCAATGCAAATGGATGCATGCGCATTCACAGGATGACTCTTTAAACCGAAAATGGTTGTAGAACATGCAATAACATGTACACACACAAAGTAACTTCACAGCCAACATGCCAAACACATGAAGTACTCCATGTTATACATATAGGTTCATAGATGCTTAACTTAGTCTTACATTCTCATGGTAGTTTTTAGCACTTTTGTGTGTACAAATAGCCCAGAGGCAGGCTGAATAAATATATGATGGTACATTTACTTGTTGCCCATATCCATGGGAGACATGGGTCTTAAACAGGAGTAAATTTGCTTTTTCCCATCCATTCATTCAGTTTGCTGTTTCCCATCAATTCATCCAAATTCTGTTTGAATAGAGTAAGAGAGGACCTTTGCCTTATGGAGTAGAAGACAGTTTCATAGAAATATCTATCCCTCTAACATGTCCTGTTTATGTTGCAAAATAGACTTAAGATCCCCTGACCTTATGTTAGCACTACCACTGGGCATGCGCATGTGTAACAGGTCTGACAGGTTGCGGATGTGTAATGTTTCTAAATAACTTGTGCCATTGTGTTTAATATTTATTTCCATGCATTGAGACTGTATATACACTGTATATTGTGCTTTTTCTTGTATGTACTATTGTTATGTATAGCTTTTCTCCCCAGGCCTCTACTGAAAATGGGCTCACCTAGGCCTAGTAGACTTTCCTGGTTAACAAATGCAACACATAAATAAATAAATACATACATACATACATACATAAATAAGGCACTATATATGAGGCAAAGGTCATGTATTAGAAGCCTGTAAGATACCAAGTAGAAGGACAAGGCTTTGAGGTGGCCTGCATAGTTTTTATTGTTTAGGCTCTTGATTTGTTTAGTGAGAAAGCACTGTGGTCATTCCAGTTGTGATAACTGTTTGGAGTAGTACATACCAAAAGGGACATTATACTCAATAATCAGTCTGATGAGAGCTGAGTACAGTAGAATGATTCCCTGGACCTTTATCCCACACCCTTAAATATCGGCTGTGTAATGAAAAAGGACCTCCTTACAATAGTGGATTTGCAGTGGTCAAAGTACAGGTCATTCTCAACATAGGTTTCCAGATCTCTGATTACAGGATCAACTTTCAGGGTTGTGTTGTCAATGTATTAGAAGGGAAGTAATACTTGCTAAAGGATACTATTATAATTTTCTTGACATTTACTTTTAGTCCATAGTTTTGACACCAGCTATTTGTTTGGGAAAGGCCTTCTTTGAGGATTTTGGTGTCCTCCAGGAACTTCATGATGTCTCTGCATTTACAGTCTTCTGCAAACTTGTTCAGCTTTAGACACTTAACATTTTTCTTGACCCTGAGAAGTAAATGTCAAAGAGGAATGGACCAAGACCTGAACTCTAGGGTGAGAGGTCTGCTGTTTGTGAGTCAATTTGCCAATCCAATGTGCAACACAGGGATTTACATTTAGCTGGAAGTGTTCATTTAGAACACCTGAGAGATGGATGGTGTTAGATGTCTTTGCAAGGTCTAGATATGCAGTGCACACTCATACGCATTCTTTCAAATGTGTCTTGGTCGAACATAAAAGACTGAAAAGGCAAAATATCGAAGTGGCTTTTAAGCAAATTCTTTCCCTGGGAAAGAATTTGCTTGGCCGCTTCATTACTTTGCTGTTTTTGGCACTGTAGTGCAGTCTTGGAGGTAATGGTTTGAAGTGTTTTATTTATTTATTTATTTAATTTTTTTTTTTAGAGAAATAAATCGCTGTTCTGACAGTTCGACATTGTAAGAATTTGCTTGCATAGTGTCGATTAATCACCGTTCGCTTTTTTTTAGTGTTTGGTGATGCAATATAGAACCCTCATTGCTATCATCTATTACTTCAGTAACCTTCTCAAAGATGTTGACTAGGTTATGTAAGCAAGACCTGCTCTGGACAAATCTGAACTGGCTTGAGATGAGAGTTTGTAGGTTACCTATGTCCTTATCTATTAATTCATAACGATATAATTCATAATAGTCCTTTCCACATAGTCTAACATATGACACCAGTAAGACTTACTTGGGTCCTTTGGCACCCCACCCTTGTGCAAAGTGATGACTGTTGCTGTCCTAGATATATCCAGCACCAAGCATGTTTGAAGGCTGATACTAACTAGACTCTGAAGGGGATCTGACAAGTCCTGTTTCACACTGGCCAGTTGGCAGTCTGATATGTAATCCAGACCCATAATAGTAGTGTTCTTGGCTCTGGATAATGCCTTCAGGGCTTGTTCATGAGAGGTTTGTGGGGGTGTAGATGTGGGTATGTGATCTAGGAGTTTAGAAGGGGAGAAGGGGAAGGCATTTGAGCTAAATTATGTCTGCTAGTAGTTTAACATTGTCCTCTCGTTCAAGTATGTGATATAATTTCCTGTTAGCTCTGTGCTATGCTAGGTATTGTTCCTGAGGTATCTAATATAGTTTAAGATGTTTTTGTGGTTATCCTTCACTTTGGGTGGTTGTACTTAGTTCATATCTGCTTTTGGTTGATTTGATTAAGGTAGAGAGTTTCCTGTTAAATTTGGAAACAGTGTTTATGGCATCTTGAGAGTTAAACTTATTTTTGGATGCAATGAGATTTTTCTTTTATTATACGCTTGTTTATATTTGGGCTGCATCATAGGGGTTTATTTTTAAATTTGGCACTGTATTTATTTTGGAGAGAGGGAGATGCAACTATGCAGCTATTTACATGTGCATGGAATGTGAAGGTAAAGGATTCCACATAAGCAGTGAGGTCATCAGTTCAGAAGGGAATCTGAAATTCAGCCAGTTCATCATTCATTTTAGTAGATTAACCTTAGCATAATCTCTGAATACCAAGGTATGCTTCCTGCTTCAGTCATACAGTAAATGTGACTGATTTGTGGTTCAATGTGACCAGGGAGGAAGTTACAATTGGTAGAGAGCAAAGCTGTCCCATTGTTGTAAAGACCAAGTCCAGTATTGTATTGCCTCTGTCTGGAATGCAAACTAAATGGTCCATTGAGTTTGTATTGATAAAGTCCAGAAATTTCTGGTCATATGAGTTTCAGGATGTATAATCTCCCAAATGATGGTAGAGTAGTTGAAGTCTCCCCAGAGAATAGTGTTTGGCTTAATGAACAAGGACTCCATACTAGTTAGGAAGGAGGCATGGGTTGTGGGCAGCATTGAGGCAGTCCTATTGTCAACACTGATATGATAACAAGTTTTGTAGAAATTATATGTGGAGGATTTCCAGGATGTTATCTTATCTAACGAGCTTGGAGATTAAATTTATTTTAAGAATATGTAGACTTCACCACTTTTACAGTCTTTATACAGTGTGATGGGCTTGTAAATGTGGCAGGTAATGAAACGCTACAGTGATAGAGTACTCTAACTAGTCCTGAACCAGGTCTCAAACCTACAATGATGGAGTAGTCTAACTAGTCTTGAACCAGTTCTCAAACCTACACCGATGGAGTACTCTAACTAGTCTTGAACCAGGTCTCCGTAATTTCGCATATATCAATATTTTCCAGGGTAAGGAGTGCTTGTAGGGAGTTCCCAGTCACATATATATTTTACTCCCTTTGACTGATGCCAGTAGCTAAGCCAGTTATCATTTGTTTGCATTGTGGCATAATTTTTTGGTGCTTTTAGAATGCTGTTCAAGGCTAGGGTCAGAACTGTCTTGAAAACATATCTTGAGAGCTCTAGTATGTCTCTGTTCATTTAGTCCAGGGAATTACATTCAGGTCATTCATACACAAGTGCACAATGTGTAATATGAATACCTGTTGTGCAATGACTTGAATGTATGCATGATGTAGTAAATCCTGTCACCTGATAGGTAACTGACCATGACCCTCTCCTTGCACAGCTTGTTGAGTGGCACATCAATGTGTATCACTATTGCATCACCTATGACTAGGATTTTGAATTGTGTGGAGGGATGCCATATGGGCTTACGACTTGAGACACTATAAGTCTTAGATGTCTGTTTCATGGTGGGTGCTGCATGTCTTTAGTGTTTGTAAGGTTGTTAAGGCTCTTTATTTCTTAATTTACATTTAGGAGTCCTTGTAGGCTACTTTTAAGAGCCTCGGCATATGTAGGTCTATGTGTTTGATCTAAGATGTGTGTGACTGGTATAGTGTGGTGTTGTATGGCACTGACAATCTGCTTGTTATTTGATGTAACTTCCTGTGAGAACTTTGTCTTCAGTAACATTATATAACTAGATCTGTCACATACTGTGTCAGTTTGTTTAAGTAGTAGGTGATAATCAGTAAACATCAGAAAATCTTTTGCATTGTCTCAGAATGCACATTTCAAACAAGTTGGCTACAGAGATAGTTGGAAAGTGCAATTCCATGGTTCCAGATGCTTATTAATGTGGGCCAAAGGTTGTAGTGCTTATGAGATTTAATGTTGTTTTACAGAAGTGCTATCTGTCTAAAATGAGCAATCTACGTCTACTCCCTAGAACCAATATGCCTCTTATTGTAAATTAGGAGCTTCTTTGCAAAACTACTAACTACTGAGTACACTAGGAATTTGTGGAGAGGGTTAGATTGAGTAAGTTATGGTTCTAAGTACCCACATATATGCAGCACATGGCTAACCACAGCTTCATAATGAGCAGAGCTACTCAAAAGCAGGCAACATAGCACAGAAAAGGTAATAATAGTAAAATGAGCCCATTGTAACAGCAGAATTGTACACTTCAAGGCTTTACAGCAGTCAGAGGGCTAGAACTGTCTAGGTTCTTACTTTACTCTCTCTCTCTAGAGTTAAACCAAAGCAGTTCTCACTCAAATTACAATAAATACCAAAAATAAGTGCAGAATTATGACAATAACTCAGGTTACATGGATTATTAATTTGTTGATATTGATCCAGAAATTTATGAGGTTTATTCTGTGTGGAGTCTGCATGCCCTCCCTGCGTGAGTGGCGTTCCGAAAGACATGCATGAAAGGGCGTGCCTTCTTTGAAGGTTGGGCATCGAGCTGGCAACTCAGCACCATAAAAATCTGCTGCCAATCATTAGCGGACCAGAGTTCCGCTGTGGCGACCCCTAACCAAGAAAAGCCGAAAGACAATAGCATATAATTTGCAGTATGGAGCTAAACTTAGCTCTTTTTCTTTCAGATCTGTATAAAAGTCTTTATTTTGGATCTAAAGGATCTACATATTTGGAAGCTGGTGGAGATTACTATAATTTTCAGGTTTTCCAGACTTTGTCTGTTAGTGTCATCATTTGTTTGCTTTCCATAGTTAGCCAGGGAGCGGGTGATTATATTTTTTATTTTATTTTTATGGATAAGTATGAGGCAGTTTAGAGGATTTGTTGAATTAGATGACAGCTTTTCCTAAAGGGACTTGAGTGGTTTCAAGTTGTTATAGAAGGAAGTTACAGATGTCATCTGAGTAGCGTTCATAGGTTCATAGGTGTGTACTAGGCTAATGGCTCTGGAGTCTTTACAAGCCTAGCCCATAGGATTGCCCTGGTGTCATGCCACCGGACCCTAGTTCCCAATGCCTCTGTTGAGTAGAGCCACTGGAGTGATTCCCAGGGTGAATTTTCTATTTCCCATACACTCATCAAGATTTCTCTTGAAGAGGACCAGTAAGGTGCTCTGCTTGACATGTATGGGAAGTCTATTCCATAGCATGGGCAGTCTCTGGCTTATTAACCTGTCCTTCCAGCATATTCTGTTGATTGTGGTAATGAGGTTGAGGTCTCTAGAGTATGTGGTGCGGAGGGATTGGGATTTCTTTACATGCAGCATTTCTAATAGAGCTGGGTAAGACATGGCTTTGTAAGTCAAGCAGAGATTGCCTCTAAGTAGGTGATATGTGACAGAGAATAGTTGGAGTTTTTTGAGTCTGCCCATATAGGACAAGTGTTTAAGGCCTAGGATCCTCTTTGTGAGGTACTTTTGTGGCCTCTCCAGTTGTTGCAGGTGTCTAGTGAGGTACATGCCAAATGGGACATTGTACTCAATGACTGGCCTAATGAGGGAAGAGTAGAAGGAGATAATGACCTCTTTCTTCCTGGATGAAAAACCCTTAGTAATGAGATGTGCCACATAGAAGGACTTTCTGACCACAGTGGCAATGTGGTGGTCAGAAGAAAGGTTGCAATCAACCTGTGTTTCTAGATCTCTTATAACACCTTCTATGTTCAGTGGACTACCACTGATGTGGTAATTCAAGGGCAATGGGTTTTTCCCAAGGGGGACGATGGCACATTTTTTGGCATTGAGCTTAAGGCCATGGTTCTGACACCATTCGCTGGTCTCAGTGAGGCCTTTCTGTAGGATGTCAACATCACTTGTGGAGTTAATAACAGCTCCCAACTTGCAATCGTCTGCACACTTTGTCAGCCAGAGTCCCTTTGTGTTGGCCTGGACTTCAGAGAAGTAGATACCAAACAGGAGAGGACCCAGAACCGAGCCCTGTGGGACTCAAATCATGACTGGTCAGCAGTCTGACTTGGAGTCAGCTACTTTCACACTGTGGGTTCTATCTGTGAGCCAGTTTGCAACCCACCTAATGATATAGGGGTTGATGCCTAGCTTAGTGTGTTTTTCTATGATTCCTGAGTGGGGAATGGTATCAAAGGCCTTGGCCAGATCAAGGTAGGCTGTATGAACCACCTTGTCTTCAGCCACAACTCTGGTGACTGACTCAAAGAAGTCGACCAAGTTGAGCAGGCATGATCTACCCTTCACAAAACCAAACTGTGTAGGATCCAGAGTTTGGAGATTCCCTATATCCTTGTTTATTAGGTCCATGATGATGCATTCTACAGCTTTGCATATCAGACCCGTCAGGCTAATGGGGCTATATCTCCCAGGGTCTGTAGTTGCTCCTCCTTTGTGGATATGGATGACTGTAGCAGTGCACCATTCGGTAAGGACAAACCCTGAGGTGAGGCTGTGATTGAACAAAGCACACAGGTGAGGTGCTAGTTCACTCTGTAGTTCATGTAGAACACAGCCAGGGATATTGTCAGGTCCCATAGAAGCTGTATTCCTGGCCTTGGACAGTGCTGTTTTAACCTGTGCAGCAGTAATACTGGGTGCCTGGCAATCTACTGGTATTGTGATTGGTTCTATGGGGGAGGGTAATGTTGGCACTGAATCTGTCAGCCAGTATATTGACAATATCTGTTGGCTCGGTATAGGAGGTACCATTGTGCAGTAGCAAAGAGTAAATATGGGTATTACCAGGAAGATTCTTAACATAACTATAGAAGTCCTTGTGGTTGTCTTTACTATCTGCTGCAATTTTGTTTTCATAGCTAGATTTAGAGGATTTGATGAGGGATCTCAACTTTTTGTTGAGGCTGATAAGGGAGTTTTTCCAGTCTTGGGACTTCACCTTATTCCGCATCAGTTTCCTCCTTCTGTTGTAGAGTTTGTTTATGGTAGGGGACCACCGGATTGGCTTCCTTTTTTTGGAGGAGATCGTCTTGGTTCTACTGGGTATAGCGAGATCCATGCATTTGTGTACGTGTTCGTACAGTGCATTGGTGTATGATTCGGCAGTCATGCAACTATTGTCCATTTGCATGGGTGTCGTGAAGTTAGCCACCTCTGTTTTTAGGAGCCCAAAGTTAGCTTTGGAGACGTTTTTCATGGTGGTTACCTTTGCGGGGGGTGGGGGGTGGGAGGGATGTCGATTTCCAAGATGATTTGTTTTGTAAAGCAATGGTCGCCCATGTTAGTAATGACCAGGTCAAGGATATTGCTACCTTTAGTGGGGGTAAGAACGAGCTGGTCCAGGGCATTGGAATTAATGAATTCCAGGAAACGTTGGGCAAGTGTATTGGTACATGAGTAGTTTTTCCAGTTAATGGAGGGGTAGTTGAAGTCGCTCAGTATGAGAGTGTTAGGTTGGATCCTAATATTCTCCAGGGTGCTTAGGAATGTGGAGTGTGAGTCTTGGGACATGGTTGGGGACCTATAGCAGGCTACGACCTGAATCGCTGTCTTACCCAATGTTAGCTGCACCTGAAGTATCTCAGCTGCATTATGTTGGGCTACCAGTCTGGAGGTGTGCACATCCTTTATGAATATGGAAACACTACCACCTTTGGAGCTTCATTCCAAGTTCTGGGGCCTAAAGCTGTGGAATGATTTATAGCCTGGTAGTGCAGGGATGCTTTCTGCTGCCTTGAACCAAGTATTTGTTACAGCACAAATGTCAATGTTCTCCATTTTAAGGAGTACTTTGAGCGAGTGCATTTGTGACCCTCAAATCGCATTTGTTTGTAGCTGTTATGATGGTAATTTGGTCTTCGGAACACCACCTAAAAAAGGCACTATAGGTGTGGCAAGAGCCTTGGACAGTATCCAGAATCCCAGGGATGACAGATGCAGGCCATCTCTGGCAAAGCATTGAGGTCTGTCAGTCATGTCATCCCAGGCAGACAGATACTGGATCCCCTTAGAATGACACCAGAAACTTAGCCAGTTGTTGAAATCAATCATTTTCTGCTTGTACTGTGGTATCATTCTGGGTGATGGTATGATGCTGCTCAGGGCTAGGGTCATAACCACCTGGGCTACATAATCCAAGAGCTCCTCCATGTCTCTTTTCATGAAGTCCAGGGAGGTACATCTCAGGTTATCCGCACCCACCTGTACAATGACAGAGTCATATTTGTACCTGTTATTGAGGGGCCTGAGTGCATGCGTTATGTGATGGATCCTGATGCCTGACAGGCAGATGACTGTTACTTTCTCCTTATTCAACCTAATGAGTGGGACATCAGTGTGACTCACTATCGAGTCACCTATGACTGGTGTGTTGGGCATGCTGTTTTGCCTTAGGTGCTTTGGTTGAGTGGCAAACTGTTTAGGAGAGTTATGTGTCTTGTGATTAGTGTTGTGTTGTGGTGGTTGAGTGCGTTTCTGCCCTGGAGGGCTCTGCTGTTTGGGTAGATTTTTATTGAGAGCCTCCGTGAAGGTGGGTGTGTGCTTTGTGTTTTTCTGTAAAGGCATTGCTGGTGTGTGTTCTGGAGGGCTATGTGTTCCATGTGGTGTGTTGCAAGTGTTGATCTTCTCCTCTTGACCTGCTATTCCAGTCTTGGCTGGAGAGTGTGTGGCTTCCAGTTTGGATATATAAGTGCATCTCTCACAAGTTTGAGTGCTGGAAGGTAAGAGGAGAGGGTTGTCAGTGTATATAAGGTAATTGCTACATTGCCTCAGGATGCCCATGTTCAACAGGTTAATAGGAGAAAACACAGGGAACTGACCTTTAGACATGCCTGGAGTGGTGGACATTGATAATGAGTACTGGAGTTCTTTCCTTGTAGAATGTTTAGTGCTGGTAGCACTTTTGTGTGCTACAATAATTCCTGCAAGAAGTCTGATAAAGTGCTAAACTAATAAGCTAGTAAAAATGCAGGAGAGGAGAGAACTAGCAATTCTAAGGGAAAAACTGAAGAGCAGACATTGGCACTGCTCAGAAGCTTACAAACAGTCCTGGATACAGCAAATATGAATCTGGACTAGACTAGTTACAGGAAAGGCAAAAAAAAAGTGCAAATGCCGGCTTTTAAACTAGAAAGTTGAAAGACATGGAAAACCTGCCCAAACGGTCAATAAACTACAATTTCTGGGCCAGAAACCACTCCTCTCATGGAAGATGGGCTATCTAGTGCTTACCACTCCCACTGACAAGCTAGAAGGCTTCCCTCCAACACAGAACAGCTTGGGGGCTCAGAAGCTTCCCAACAGTCCTGGATACAGCAAATCTGTATCTGGACTAGACTAGTTACAGTAGTTACAGGAAAGGCAGGAAATAAGCTTAGAATGCTTTTTTTTCTCAGAAAGCAGCTAAAACAGCACTAAAAACAGCTCAAGTGCAGTGCAAGCTAACACACTTGAGTATGTTTCTTAGTTCTAGTATACGTGATAGAGTTAGTTTTAGTTACTCTGAGATGTGCCCATACCAGATAGGTTGGATAATCATCCCTTACAGAATATGAAAGAATCTGTATAACTACAGAGTATGAAAGAGTACAAGAGTACTACTTTTTGTTGCTGTTGATTAGTACCTAATCCAAAGTACTTCTTCTTTGAGTGACATTTGTCTGCTTTGGTGGGATCAGTCACTGTTAGTATAAGGCTGGATACAGTAATGGATAAGAGAGAGGGGTTTTGAAGTTGCAGTCAATGTTAACATCATCTAGGATTGGCAGTTATTGTTTTATGTTTGCTTTTACCTAGGAAACAATGGGTATATATATATATATATATATATATAGAGAGAGAGAGAGAGAGAGAGAGAGAGATGTTATTTCCTGGTATTAGTTAATTGAAAGAGAAGCAATTTGTAGTTCTGTACTGGAGATGGTATGTATTTGCTTATCAACAGGTGATAACTTATATTCTGCATAGGGTTATGATTCCTCCCACTCTTTTCAATAGATGGTCTTTCCTCTGTAGATTATAGGCTTGGGATAGGATTTGCTCATCTAAAATTGTAGGATTAAAACAAGTTTGTGTGCAGTGGTCAACACGTCTAGCTTATTTATTTATTCTTTTGTTGTTTGCCTATTTATGTATTTAGTTACTTCCTTTGTTAACTGGGATAGGTTGAATATATTGCTCACATTTCAGCAGCTGCTCAGGGAGAAAAGCTCCACAATCAGATAGAAAGCTCAATACAGTATATCAGACATAAAGTCATTATTAAGGACCTTAGCACTTGACAAAAGTTGTGAAGCTCCGCTTTAAGATAATAGGCATAAAACGATGCAAAATACAGTCAATGGAGTTTTCAAATGAGGAGACCAAAAATTATCTATGGATAAAATTGTTCTATTTAAACAAATTGATATACCATTTTATAGTATTCCATTCATGTGTGTAATCATTTTTATGGGTTTAGTGTGACAGTTTGAGTTCAGTTTCTCATATAAAAATGGGGTCAGATTTAGCATGTATTTCCACACAGGTTAGGATGGCAGGGATACACCTATTTTCAAGAAAGAGATCTAATTGCATAGCTTTATAGGTAGTGTTGGCTATTTTCTAAGTTTCATTTAAATTTTTTGGTGTGTGTGTGTGTATATATATATATATATATATATATATATATATATATATATATATATACATATGTATATATATATATATATATATATATATATATATACATACATATGTATATATATATATATATACACACACACACACATATATCTTTATCTGTTTATATATATATAGATATGGATCTACTGTCTTTTATCAAATTTACATTTCAACAAAAAGTAAATCCACAAATGCATTTACACGAAAGTGTGTTTCAACAAAAACGCACCTTCATGTAAATCCATGAAAAAAAATAAACACTTAAAACACTTTTATGCAGGGGGGCAAGCCCCTCTGCACCCCTCGCACCCCCCTACTTTAATATTCTCACTCCGAGATCGCACTACAATGAGTAAAAGGGAATGTTCCCTCATCCCCAATGTACTACGATCTCAACAACAGTCCGCTTAGTTCTACGTCAACACTAAACGTTGATGTACAGCTAAGTTAACATGCAAACTGCATGTTTCTCTTTATTAAGCTAATTTATTTTTTGTTTTACCTAATGATTTATGCGAAAGTGTGTTTTTGATAAAACACACTTTCGCATAAATCTGCTCACGAATGTCACATTTCGGTGAAACAGAATTCACCAAAATCAAGTAGATCCATAGATATATATGTACAGTGTGTTAGCGTACATATTTATTAATTGAGCAGATAGGCTTGATGGCTATAGGAGTGTTCATGTTGTAAAATGTGTTGTTAGTTGGTTGTTCATAAAGAGAACTGTAATATAACATGTAGTGATAATTTGTTACGTATGTTAAACCTGAAGGTAGGAAATTGCTTTTTATATATATATATATATATATATATATATATATATATATATATGTATATATATATATATATATATACACACACACACACACACTCACACACGTACACACATATGTATGGGTCTACCTCAACCCACAGAAAGTACGTTTCTCCGAAAAGTAATTTTGCAACCCATTTATCCGAAAATGCACTTTCACAAAAAAAATGGATCAATGACAACCAACTGAGGTTGTTGTAGATTGTGGCACAGTGGGGATAAGGGAAAATTCCCTTTTCCCCACTGTAGTGTGATTTCGGAGTTAGAATATATAAGTAGCAGGGGTGTGGAGGGCACAGCCTACCATATGGGGGTGCAGGGGGGCTTGCCCCCTGCATAAATGTGTGCAGTGTCATCATGTTTTTATTTATTTATTTTTTTTTGTGGTTTGTGTTGATCTGTTTTTTTTGTGAAAGTGCATTTTTGGATAAATGCACATTCGGCAAAACAGGGTCGTGAAATTACATTTCAGAGAAACCGAATTTTGGTGGTTCGAGGTAGACATATATATATATATATATATATATATATATATATATATATATATATATATAGCATTGTGTCATTTGTTGTTGGGGAGAGTGGGTTGAAAGATTAATTTATCTGCTTTGGTAATGATATGAAACTTTTGCGGTAAAAAGACAATTTTTTTGCAGTTTTGATTATGCAATGAGATTTCCTTTAAGTAAGATAACTTGTCATCTATGTTGTGCAGACTACATATTAAGGAGTATATTATGAGTTCTTAGAAGTCCTTACAGTAGATTGTTCATATGAGGTTTTGCCAAAGTATTTTAGGGTGTTAAGAGTATGAAACTTAGACTGGTCGTTAAACTGTGTGGGTGATGGACTGCAGGAAAGAGTAGAGTTGGTAGAATGTAGTTAGGTGGGAGGGATTTGTGAGGTATAAAACTGTGAGCTCTTAGGGTACTGTTTATTTATGTATATGTATATATATATATATATATATATATATATATATATATATATATATATATATATATATATATATATATATGTATGTATGTTAATAGGTAGGTACTAGGCTATCTGCCCAAAGGCATTTTTAAGCCTAGCCGGAATGTTTTGGCTTTCGCCGCTCCCTTAGGTTAGTTCCCTGTGCCTCTGTCCAGCAGAGCCATTGAAGTTTCCCATCCACTCGTCAAGGTTTCTCTTGAAGGATAGTGAGGAGCTCTGCCTAATGTATATATATATATATATATATATATATATATATATATATATATATATATATATAGCTATAGATAGATAGATGTAGCTATAGATATAGAAATAATATCCTCACTCCTGGTTACACTTTCCAATATGTTCAACTTCAGCCCCTTTATGTATCATTATCTAGTACTGACCTAAAAAGTAAAAACAGACTTACACAGTTTAAAATGATATTTTATTATTTTATTGCAAAGCTCTCCAGCTGCTCATTTGACAAAGGCAAAGCTTTTTGATTATTAGTACACATTTATCTATTTTTTCTACTAAACAATATAAACTATATTTAAAAAAATGAATTTTATCTGAGGAAATTTAAGAATTGTTTTGTGCTACAGAAATACATCCCCTGCTAGCAGCACCTTAAATATTTGTGATTAGAGTTAGTATACCTAGAATGTAGGCCTACATTCTCAGCAGTAACCCTACTGTGTGAGAATGCATACACGATATCTAACCCAGATGTGCAGAGTATCTGAAGAATGTACCTGTAAAGCCACCCTATGTGCCTCAGTGAGACATGACATCAATAACATCAGAATATGAAAAATATGCCGCGGTGGTACGGCGGTAGCATTGTTACCTCACAGTAAGAGGTTTCTCCCGTTCGATTCTCGGCTGGGCTTGGGAGTGCCTTCTGTGTGGAGTCTGCATGTCTTCCCTGCGGTTGGGTAGCATTTGAAAGACATGCGTGAGTAAATGGGCGTGCCTTTGTTGAAGGTTGAGCGTTGAGCTGGCACCTCAGCGTTTCGTAAAAATCTACTGCCAATCATTAGTAGACCGGACTTCTGCTGTGGCGACCCCTTACCAGGAAAAGATGAAAGACAAACAAACGAACAATAGGACTCATACTGACCATATTAAATAACAGCAATAAAATGTGGCAGTGAGGATGTCAGAACAAACAGGTAAGTGTAAAATGTTTATATTCTTAGCTATGTATTTGGTCTATATATGTAAAACACGTAGGTTCAGTGTGCATTTTCACATTTCCAAACCTACTGCTGTAGCTTCAAATTAAGCTAAGAATTAAAACAACTAGTATGCACCAGGATCTGTTTGTGTAAAACTAAAAATTTATTGAACTATTAAAAATGTTGCATTAATTTGACTATATTAACATATATTAATTTAAAGTGCTGTGCAGCATTACACTGTAGGAAATAAATCATTTACATCAGTACCCATCCAAAATTATAGAAATGTCAAACAACATTTGAATGTCCCAAAAACAAAATGTTTTTTATATATCCTGAAGCTTCTGGACAGGAATCAACCCTTGGGGTTAAGGTTTACTTCCTTTTCTGCTTCCTCAGATCCTTCCAGGTTAGAGTCTTTTAAATAGTCTTTTCGGGATCTTTGTTCCTTGATGAGGATTGTTGAAGCTGCTCTGAGTTATGTGTCCACTCTCAGGAGAATACAAAAAACTGTAATGGTTTCTTGTAAATGCAGCCAGTTTCTCCTTAGGCACAAGTTCATCCAATAGCAGGCAGAATTTGGCTGACTTCCTTACTAGACACATATCCTCTTCTCTGCAAATGCATCTCCTTGCCTGTGTGAATGACCAGGTCATGGTTTTCAGCAAGTTCTCAGCTCCCTTACAAGAGTATAGCCTGTACAGCTGTCCTTTGTGTCATATAAGTAAGATAGTCTCCTTCTCAGATTTCAGTTGTAAGTGAGTAGTTCCGAACCAATCAGATAGGACTGATGAACTGCTGAAGAAATGCTGAAGATAATATCTCTCTCAACAAGTCATAGGACCAGATTCAATAAAGCCTACACTAAGTGTACACAATATGCATTCAATAAAATTCTTATCACATTTTTGTGCTTTCTGGTCACTCAGCAAGATTACACTAAGTATACGTGTAGTCTACATGTAGTCTACACTGTGTGGTAATCTTTATGAATCCGTGTCGGTATTTAAAGATGCAAGAATATCAGCAGGAAAACTAAAATTAGGAGGAAGAAGGTGTGGATTATGTCTGTGTTGTCTGTTCACTCGTAACAGTGTACACTTGTGTACACTTAGTGCAGGCTTTATTGAATCTGGCCCATAGTTTTTTTTTTTTTTTGCTTCAATTAAAAGGAGATAAAGCTGACAGTTTTTTTTTTCAGCTTTAACCTGATACCCACTGCAGTTTCCAAAACATAATTCTTTGACAGGTTAATGACTTAAGAAAGAAAAGGATGTGTTTTTCTGGGCATTAACTCTTCCAACATCCTCTGAATTTCATTCCCTTTATGATCTCTTGACACTTGATTGTCCCAGAGAAAGATAACGTGCAGTTCACATGTGCAACTTAAAGTCCACTTGGTTTGAGCATTGCCATCTGGTCTACATTTACTGTGAGCTGAGAAGTACGCACCCACCAGTAGACATAGCAAGAAGCCCTTGTCTTCCAGCTAGGAAAACCTTTTGAAATGAGTGCAACATCAACTCAATGTATTTAAATAACCAAACAGGGATATCTTTTGGAAATGGTTACGTACTGCAACTAGTAGACTAGCAAGGTGAATGCACAGCAATACATGAAATAAACGAATAAATGCAAGAAATACACTATAATTATTATATTATATCATCATTATGCTATCAATTTAATATTTTTTTCATTAGAAAAACTTCACTTCTACAGGAAAAATGTATTATAAAATACCTACAATTAAAACTGAGTCAGATTCAATGCTAATAAGGTATGCATATATACAGAGAGAGAAAGGGGGATTATGTTTGGGTCTCAATTCATAACCACCTTTCTATGTGTTTGAGGCAGGGATGTCAAGAAATTTGCCTCAAGAGTGAAGCTCAAAAGGTGAATCCTGGCATCCATGTCAAGAACACATAATAAAGAATTGTGATTGGTGATCTGATCACAAATCTTTGTAGTGTATGAAGCTTTAGCTGCTCCATATACTTCCAGTTGCAGAAAACAAGAACAATAGAGAAAGTGTAGGAGAATGAAGTGTATTAGTGGTTTTGGAAGCTGGTAAATAACTTAACTCTGTATGATGGCACCATACAGCTTAATTATTTTGCTTACAATTATGGAAAAATCCAAAAATAATGTGAGGAAAGAGATTCAAAACCACAAATATTTTTAACTATTGCTTTAATTCACCTAAAATGTTAATGGAATAGGTTTTGCATCAACATGCATTTTCTGAAAAACAAGAAGTATGAAACCACAATATCTCGTAGTATTGATGGAATATAATCCTCAGGGCTTTCAGGATTTTGTAGCGCTCCCATACACACACACACACACACACACACACACACACACACACACACACACATAAAACTAGTCATAAAATTCATTCTACACTAAAAAGTACTGAAATACTTATAAAATATTTGATTCACTATGAATTTAGCTTGATCTTAAAGCTCAAATTTAGTAATATGCTGTTCTTTAATTACACCAGAAAAGTAAAAGAGAAAAATATGCATGTAGCAAGTTATTAGTGAAATAAAAGTGATCACATAGCCACAGATAATCACAAATTTATTAGCAAAACAACTTTTGTGGCAACTTCATCACAGCTAAAGACATATGTTACAGTGCCAGCAGCATAAAAAGAAACATTCATTATCTAACTATAAATATAATAACTGCTGCTACAAATAAAATTGCAAACTGAAGTTCCCATTGGACCAGACAACATACTTGGTAATTTCTTATAGAGAATTAAGGCAAACCTCACTAAAGCCCTTTCTGTCATGTTAAATAAAATTTAGGTAAACACCATCTCTGAGCTAATAATGCCTGTCTGCAAAGTTGGAATCACATCTGATCTAAACATCTTTAAACCTTTCAACCTGACCTGTAATTTATGCAAAATCATGGTCAGTGCCATAGCAGAACTTATACAAAGTAACACAGCAGAACCACTTGCACTACGTAAGTAACATGGGACTTAAGGGAAGATTTTTGCCAAATGGAGACATAATAGCAACACTTGATGAACAACTGAGGGTGCATGCTCTATAGGCAGCCCTTGCTAAGGATCTGAACACTGTTCCACATAAAACTTATAATTATATAGTTGACAAAATATGTGCATTAAATGTTAATTCATTTTGTATTTAAATGGGTAAGGCTCTAGCCAAGCAACAGAAAATAGCAAGCCATTGTGTGTGGGGATCTTTTGATCCTAATCATGGTTAGAGTGGAGCGCAAACAGCATTGTACTTGGGCATTTTCTTTTTGGATTGTTATATGTGAAGGTGAAACATGGTCTTTGCATGTCAAATATGCTGATGACTATAAAATAGGTAATGCAATTACTTCAAGTTTTTCAAGATTGTTTGCAAAACTACATATCTGATGTAGTCATAATGAGAGTAAAGCTAGCATCATAAGACTTGGTAGAAAGAAGATAAACCATAAACTATGATTTAAAAATAAATGGTCAAATAATGAAAAAAATACAGTATCGTTAAATATCTAGGGGTAATAGTAAGCATCAGTTTAAACTTCAATCAATTCATATTTATCAAAGTTGAAAATGTTTATTTGTAGGCCATCTAATTCTAAATCACATTTCTAGCCATTCCAGGGAAATCATCACTTTCTACCCCATTGATCATATCCATTGCTAAGTATATTCTGTATGTTTTTTACTTATTCCATGACCTTACCCAGTGGCTCCACTACAAGTACTCAGTTGGCCATCCAACCCAGGGATATGAGAGCTGGTCTCTCCTAGGCTAGCAAGAGCCTTGTGGTCCATTTGTTCCTACCCAGGAGTCCAGATGAGCTTTCCATTCTCTGGCAAAAGTTGGGTGGTGGGGAGTTGGCCAGCTTGTTAGACCTAGGGGTGCCTACAATCTCCTCATTGGGAGCACAACCTCCCCCTTAGTGGCTCTGCTAAGCCCACCATTGTAGTCCCCCAGGTGAGGTTTGCCTCTGCATGCTGGATTCCCCTTAACTTACTAATATTCAGCACCGTGACTGAGCAGCCTTGGATGGCTCATTCCTAACTAGATATCATCTCTAGATGTCACTCTATGTGGGGAGCCAGGAGACCACTCTCCTCACCCATGATAGCAAGCCATCAGCAGCCATTCATTTCAGTACTTTACAACCATCTCCTATAGGCGTTCAAGCTACTAAATGAACTCAAACTTATTGTGACATAGCTAAGTCTTTATTCCTCCACATAACAGAGTTGGCTGTTGCATTCTATAGGCTTTGAACAAACAACTTCAGGCGACCTGAGAAAGAATTACAGGGTTGGGAAGCCTGAACAATTTAGAAAGGTTTCAGGTATTGTCAATATATTATTTTTCTTATAATTTATTTAGAGTTAACATAGGACTGGTCTCCTGGTCTATAAGATGATGTCTGATTTATTTTTGCTTGATTGACTATCAGTGAAATGCAGAAGTCGGGAAAGAGTGCCAGTTTTGCAAATTAATACCAAAATAAATATCAGTAATAGAAAGATGCATGACAGATATATTATACAATACTTTACACAATTATTGAGAAGGTACTATTTTCCAATTAGAAATAATTTATTAACTTAGTTCAAAAATAAGCTTGATACGTATATGGAAAGTAGAAACTATCAGCATTGGGTTAACTTAAACAATCTTCTTGAAGGCCCATAGGTTGTAAGCTTATGAGCCGAACATCTGAACTTATTACATTTGTTTGTGACATATCATTAATTGTTACAAAAATAAAACTTGTAGCATTTCAAAAATAAACAGAAAAGCAAATGCATATGTGCCTTGTATAGTAACAAGCATCAGAGCGCTTGCACAAGTTCATAGGTTGCTTTAATTTGATTATACATTTTGTAGATGAGTCTGTTACAATGTTAGAATAAGAAGTCCCCCAATGTGGTATTCATAAGTCAAACCCTAAAATTGTGAAAAATATTTCTTGTGCATTAAAAAAGGTATTCATTAACCTACGAATGCCTAATCCAGTTTACGTGAAAATCAAGTCAGTCTCCAATGGACTGTGTCCAAAAGAAAAATATTTGCAAATTTATGAAGATTCTGACATCCCTTGGGGAAAACCTATCCAGTATCTGATCACAAACACCTGGCTTAAAATTCAAGCATGACTTGTTATTTCTACTTAGGTTCATCGGTTCATAGGTGTTCACTAGGCTAATGACCACAATGGCCTTTTTAAGCCTAGCCATGTATCCCAAATCTCTGACAAGTTCTGATACCCTTGATAAGTGTAAGCATGGGCCTGGAAGAGGAACCATTTACAGGTTACCTATTTACATCAGAGACATAGGTTCCACACTAGGGATGAATTTCCGGTTTCCTATCCAATTTTCCAAGTTGCACTTGAATTGGATTAGGGAGGAACTCTGCTTCACATGGATGGGGAGCCTGTTCCATAGATGGGGTAATCTCTGGGATACATAACTATCTCTTCAGCAGGTCCTATTTATATCACAGGAAATGATGTCTTGGATGTCAGCTAATAAACCCATGGTCAGTGAATAGTCAAAAACAACTTGAGCCTATACATCTACACTTGGCCCTAACATCCACAGAATGATAATGATATAATTTGATGAACAGCAAATGTGTCAGATTTTCTAGTTCTCTGACTTATGCTACACCTGTATTAGACTGTGTTTGCAAAAATGCTGTACAGTAGACTGTAGCTGGGGGTGTTTATTGTTGTTGCTGAGAGTACAGCTACAAGTAAAATTGCATGTTACCATCTACAGTTTATTTAGTATTTCTGAGTGTTCGATTTCAATATGAGGTAGTACACTGCTATACAATACTTCATTTCAAAGTCAGATGCAGTTAAGCATAGTGCATCCGTCCACTTTAGCCCTGTTTCTGTTCTTCTCTAGCTTGATTATCTGACACAATTGTTGTTTGTATGGACCAAAAGTCATCAGATGAGAGTGAGCTATCCTTCTGTTCAGCTCTTTGTAGAATATGATCCTTTGTCTTGATTTCTCTGTCTATATGCCAACAAACTGTTAGTTGTAAGCAGCAGTCACGAAAGTAACATTAATGCCAGACAACAGTCATTTGCAAAAAAAAAAAAAAAAAATGATCTTTTGTAGAGCAATAAAACCTTCTCTTTTCTGAGTCAAACTGGAATCAGTAAATTTCCCAAAGAATTATGTTATAGTTCACACTGCTTGCCCTACTAAATCTAACTTGCCACCTATTAAAATAGGAACTCAAATACAACAGTTTCTATGCTCACTAAGGCCAATAACTACTTTAAGCCTTTAAGATATTCTTCCCATGACTTTGCCTATCATATAAAATTAGGCAATGTTACATGACACTGCATTATCATGAATCCTATACCCAAATATTTTCCTGCATTCTACTCAGTTAAGTAGTTTCAAGATCACCTTAATTTGTAATTTTTAATATGCTGCTGCATTTTTTTTTATTTTGTACTGATCACAGCTGTACACCATCAGCTATGTCATGGAATCCCCCTTGATTTTTCACACCGACCTAAATATATTATAACTGCAGCCATAAAACAACTCCCTTTGCACCAACCCATTACACAAATTTACTCCCACACAAGAATTGCTATACACACCCACTATCCCTTGCTGCTCAAAACGCAGCTGGAGCTACTCTGACTTCTGCTCTGATGTCCTTATTTTTTCATCTGCTGCACAGTGTGCATTCTCCTACCCATTTCAGACACTTGTCTCCACTAGTTCTTCAGTTGTTCTGTCTTTACTGGCCAGGTTTCTACACCATACAGTAGTATCGGTCACACCACTGTTTTGTGCACCTTACTTTCAGCTTCTTTGGCATTCTTCTGTCACACACACACTACCCCTGACACTCTGCACCAGTTGTTTGTAGCACCTCTAGTTCTAGCTTTGACTTTCTCATTCAGCTTCCTTTCTCCTCAACCACCCCTCCCAGATATTACTACCCCTACCCCCTGTGGTAAATACTTCGACTGCACAACTATCTTCTGTGTGAAGCAGTGTATCCTCATTTTTTTCTGAATACCTCAGCTGTTCCCACTGTCTTTCTGCTGAAAACGACAATGCCATGAGCTTCGCGGAGTCTTTATAGATACTTGAACAATCCCATTCTATGTCATCTTACCATCCTAGTTGCCTTAATACACATTCCTTCAAGATCTTTGTATCACTTATTAGCTGGCATCTTGTCAACCATATGTAATTCTTTAATTCTCAGTATTATAGTGATATGGTCACCATTTATTTTTCGTCAAAGCAATTGCTCAAATAGTTTTCCCCAAGCATTGTTGTCACTGATACTATATGTGAGCTCAGTGTGATTGGCAAACAGACATAAATCACTTGGGTATCCTTCTTCTACAGCCTTCTGTTTATTTATCTGCCCTTTGTTGACAGGGTTAGTCAGATGGTACAGCTCAGTGTTATTTAACTGTAACAAATAAAATTAATGTGGTAATAGCCTACTCTGTTATAACCCCCTCACATGTGCTAACAAGGCAGGCAGGACAGGCCTAGGATTAGTAGTGGGTGTAACAGTGTACTATTTAGAAAGTGTGGTAAGGTTATTTAGGGTACTACTGAGGCAGATATCTCAATACTGGGGCTGTGATTCTGAGAATTTGTGTTTTTCTCTTGCTCCCTTGTAAGGGAGGATTAGTATCAATCAGGCATGGGGGGCAATCAGGAAGGGAAGAATAACAGGAATAGGTAACATAGTTAAGGAAAGATGTTGGTAGTTAGGCCTTTTTATACAGTTTGGACAGAATATTTGTCAGATGACCTCTATCAAACCCTATGTGATTGTGTCCACTATTTTTTAATGGGTTTGCTGATACAAGTGTGGCCTAGTAGTCTTGTTGAAGGCAAGCCCAGAAGTAGTCTGAGAAGGGTAGTTGTGTTTAATTGGTCATGTAAATAAAACAATATAAGTAGAGTCCTGGGGGCTCAAAAGTGGATTGATTGGATTGTCTAAATATAGTAGTGTAAGAGGTATAGTATGGCTTTGTGCTCTAATTTCAATGTACCATGAACGCCAGAATGATACAGCATTTAATAAATACATCACATGGAATATGATAACATAAGGGTTCATTAAATGTGTACAATAAGGAATTAGTAATGTAAAAGAAGACATTTAGAAAATGGTGTTTCAGATTACTGGAGACAGATAAGTGACCTTATAGCAAAGTTGTGCAAACAGCAATAGCACACAAAGATGGTGTATTCAGTTGTCAGTGCTTTGCTGCCTTGGTTTTGGTTGGATGCAATTAGCTATTATCATTAAAACAGAACTGTTAGTAGAAGTCATTCAGAGTTAAAAAGGACCAAGAGAACTGGGCTAATGTTGGATGCTTTATAGTGTAAGATAATAGGATAATGGCATACCTTCATGCTGTAATTGATGCTATAAAAAAGACAAATGCAGAGAAAATGCAGAGAAATTCACGAGATAATGTGGTAGTGCAGGGTGAGTACATGGACATAGTGTGCAGTGTATATGCCATCTTGTAGTATTTAGAATGTGTGGTAGGTTTATTTGGGGGACTATTTTGGCAGATATCTCAGTACTGTGGCTGTGATTCTGAGAATCTTTGTTTTTTCTTGCTATACCCATCTCCACTGAGGAAGCAATACACATCCACCCATACCCCACAGTTTCACTTTTCAATCTTTGCTAATCAATTTTGTGTAAATACATAACAAGAAACACTAGTGTTATATATCAAATTAATAAATTAAATTACTGATACCTACATCTCTGACCCTTTGCAGTACTTTTTTTCCTAATAAATATTTAGCTGTTTCAGTGATTTTGCATACTTTCAGAAGTGTGATTTGTTTCTGAAGTTTGTGATGGTTATTTTTTTCTCAGAATGCTGTATGTTCCTAATGTGATTACTGCTGGATAAGCTATGTATGGGTTGTATCTTGTCAGGGATATTCCTGAATGCTTTTTACACCCTTTCCAATAATATCCAGTGTACTTCTTAAGATTCAGAATGAGTCCCCAAAGGTCACTGTGGCGGCTCCCTTCTGGCTCATGGAACAGTGGTTCTCCCTTCTGGAAATGACCAGGGTCAGTTACCATAAGCTTTCTCACAGAATGGATTTACTCACACAAGACTAGGAATGTTTGATATATACTGATCCCAAACAACTGCAAATGGCTGCCTGGATGATAAGATCTTAATCCCTTTTTAGCACCTTTTTTTCTGAGGAAATGCAGCAGGTGTTAATGGAGGCAAGAAAACCTGCTACTAGGAAATCATATATTAACGAAAGGAAAAAAGTTCTAGCTAATGCCGACAAAATAACCCATTCTGGGCTAGTGTTTCTCTGGTTTTACATTATTTGTGAGTTACTATCTTCTGGCCTGTCTTACTCCTAGATCGAGGTTAATTTGTGCGCCATTTCAGCATGTCTAATCATGGATCCCTCTTTTTCAGCACAGTCCAATGTGAAAATGTTTTTGAAAGGGGGGCTGCACAAGAAGCTTCATAGAAAATGGGTGCTTTTTGTGTTAGAACAACTAACTCTCTTGTTCCATTTGAATGAACTCATTGGGCTGTTTTGAGATTCTTGACATAGGAATAGTCTTACTTCTCTGACATCTGCAGGAAGATTATCTGAGTTGCAAGCTATTATGGTGGGTCAATTTATCTAATTTTTCACAAAGATATGGTTTATTTGAGAACTATTTTTCTTTTATGCCTAAAGTGGCATGCAAATTTACTTAAGCCACTCTATCCATCTCTTTATATATTTTTTCTAGAGCCAAAAAATGAGGGGAGAAATGTTAATTCATGCCTTGGATGCCTACAAACAGCTCAGGTACTATCTTGACATAACAAAATCTTTCAGAACATCTGATCAGTTGTTTATTTCTTCTGAAGGTAAGAAAAAGGGACAACTAGTGTAAAAAAAGACTATTCTCAAATGATTGATTTATGCTATTACTATTTGTTATTTCAGCTACAAGATACTATTCCAGGCAGGGCCAACGGTCTTCTTACCAGGGTCTTGGCTTCTTCTGTTGCTTTTTGGAAAGGGTTAGGCTCTGTTCATACTTTTATAAAGCCGTATTAACTAGAGTTTTTTCCAGGTCTAGTACAGGCTGACCATTCACCAGGGGCTCCTTGACCCTCATCCCTCCACATCCCAGTCTTTCTAGGCTATGGTCATCTATTCATATAGCTAAGGCTACTGCAGCAATGATCAAATAAAGAACATAAGGCAGTTTTGACAGTAAACGTACCATAGCACCAGATGTTCAGATAATCACTGCTGAAATACCTGCTCCTTCTCTCCATTCCCTTTTTGTTTGTTTGTTTGTTTGTGTGTGTGTCTGTCTGTCTGTTTTTATGCTAGGGTGTGGACATTTATTATTAGTATTATTTTCCTAGTGCTGTCTTTCTTGGGGCTTTATCCTCCCTCTTTCTCATGAAAGTTCTGAAGGGCTTGATACCCACACCTGATTTTCAGTCTGCTCAGCTCGGGTTAACAGTTTGGGTGAGTGGAAGGGGTACTGAAGTTTTGCAAATTAGGCAGCTATGTCCTTGTCAGAACATAACCCATATAGCTGCAGAATATCACTGATTCTATTTTCTATTTTAGGCATGTTCCTTATCAAATTTGTGTTTTTCTAGCAAACCGATGTGGATTACTCAATTAATAAAAGAAAAACAAGTTTCAGATGTTACATCCTTCAGAAAATGTGTGCTTATCAAAACTTCTTGTTCTAGCAACTTTCTAAACATCTAAGAAAAGTATCTAAAAGTCTGCCTCTGAATTTGGGATTTTGTTCCTCATTAGTTTTTGCCTCTGCCCCTCATATCTCTCAGCTGCCCTAATTTTGAAGAACATCCCTAATTTTGTTTCTTATTTTTGCCATGTCCCTGAGAACACTTTTAATGAATCAGAGTAATTTTTAAAATTGTCCCTGATTTTGCACCTTTACTTACCTGTTATTTTTGTGTGTGTCCCGGATTGTTCTTCTCCTTAAAACTTCTTTTTTGGGAGTGCATCCCACCCCCAAAGTTATATCAACTCAGAGATTGCCATATTTTATAGAAAAGGGAATATTCTGAGAAATGGAATCTCAAACCTACAAATACAATCTTTCAGCCATTCAGTCTCTGAGTTTCAGGACTCGGTCTAGTGATCCAGACATTTCAAATGGTTACCATTTTATTTTGCATTTATTAACTGGAATAGAGCACTGGTGCAGTGGGCCATTTCAGACTTAGCCTGGGAAATGTCAAATATAATATATATATATATATATATATATATATATATATATATACACACACACACACACACACACACACACACACACACACACACACATATAGGTTCTTAGGTTCATAGGTAAGTACTAGGCTATCTGCCTGAGGGCATCTATAAGCCTAGCCAGAATGTGTTGGCTTTCGCCACCCCCTTAGATTAGTTCCCTGTGCCTCCGCCCAGCAGATCCATTAGTTCCCTGTGTCTCTGTCCAGCATAGCCACTGCAGTGATCCCCGGGGTACATTTTCTGTTTCCCATCCACTCGTCGAGGTTTCTCTTGAAGAGTGTTAGTGAGGGGCTCTGCCTAATGTAGATTGGAATCCTGTTCCAAAGCATGGGGAGTCTCTGGGACAGTAATCTATCCTCCCAACACGTCCAGTTTATCATTGTGGTGAGGTTTAGATCCCTAGAGCATTTGGCTCTTCGGGATTTGCTTTTTTTTAGGTGGAGCATGTCCATCAATTCTGGGTTGGACATGGCCTTGTATGTCAGGCAGAGATCACCTCTGAGTAAGCGGTATGCAACTGAGTACAGCTGGAATTTCTTCAGTCAGGCTGAATAGGGCATATGTTTGAGGCCAGTAATCCTCTTGGAGAGGTACTTCTGTGGTCTTTTCAGCTGTTGCAGGTGTCTTGTAGGGTACAACCCAAATGGGGCGTTGTACTCTCTGATGGGTCTGATGAGTGATGAGTAGAGGGGCACAATAACCTCTTTTGTTCTAGACGCGAACCCTTTTGTCATTAGGTGGGCCACATAGAAGGATTTTCTAACCACCTTGGCAATATGATTATCAAAGGAGAGATTACTATCTACTTGGGTCCCCAGATCACTTATTACATTTTCTGTATTTAGGGGACTACCATGTATGTGGTAGTTCGCAGGTACTTTGTTTTTTTCCAAAGGGGATGACTATGCACTTTTTGGCATTTAGCTTGAGGCCATGATTTGGCACCAGGTATCTGTCTCAGTAAGACCCTTCTGGAGGATGTCTGTATCAGCTGGAGAGTCAATTATGGCCCCTAGTTTGCAGCCGTCTGCAAACTTGGTCAGCCATAGTCCTCCTGTGCTTGCCTGTACCTCTGAGAAGTATATACCGAACAGGAGGGTTCCCAAGACTGAGCCCTGGGGGATGCCACATGTAACTGGTTTAGAGTCGGACCTAGAGCCTGCAACTCTGACCGTGTGGGTTCTATCCATGAGCCAATTGGCAACCCATCTTGTGACGTAGGGGTTTATGTTCAGGCTGGTGAGCTTGTTTATAATGCCAGAATGGGGAATGGTGTCGAAGGTCTTTGCGAGGTCTAGGTAGGCTGTGTGTACCATCTTTCCCTCGTCTATAGCCTTGGTAACTGTCTCAAAGACATCTACCAGGTTTAGGAGGCATGATCTGCCCTTAAAGCCAAACTGGGTAGGCTCCAGTGTTTGGAGGTTCCCAATGTCTCTGTTAATGAGTTCCATGATGATGGGCTTCATAGGGCTGTTTTAACCTGTGTGTCAGTGATTTCCGGGGCACTACATTCTTCTGGCATGGTTATGGGCCCTTTAGGGGGTGAGAGGGGGGTGAAGTTTTCACTAAACCTGTCTGCCAGAATGTTGGCAATATCAGCCAGTTCAGTGTATTTTGTGCCATTCTGCACTAACTCAGAGCAGATCTGATATATATATATATATATATATATATATATATATATATATATATATATATATTATATATGTGTATATATATGTATATATATATATATATATATATATATATATATATATATATATATATATAGGTTCACTTTATAATTTCAAAATACTGAAATCCCGAATTTCAGTATCTCGAACCTACGAACCTATAAAGTCGGACGTTGAAAATCACGAAAGTGCATAATCGCAAATCCAAATATCTCAAATTCACGGTTATGGCTTTACAGTGCGTTGCGTGCTGTGTTTTGACTGGATGATGTTTTGTGTTGTGTATGGATTTAGGTGTCATTTAAGGCAAATGTTTTGTTAGGGATTTGTGTGGGAGTTTGAGTGTGTGTGAATGTGTTTGTTAGTTGTACGTGTGGGTTAGGGTAGGCAGGGGAAAGTATGGGTGTGTAAGTGTTGTATGTGTTGGTGTTTGTATATGTGTGATGTTTGTGTGTGTGCGAGGGGTGATAGAATGTGTGGGTGTGAATTTCCTTTCTGTGTGTGTTTGTGCGATCTCGGAGTTGGTATGGGGGGTGCTGGGGCTTGCCCCCCTGCTTATATGTAGTGTAGGTTTATGTCTTTGTGTTTTTGTGTTTGTTTTGTTTGTTGTGGTTTGGGTTGGATGATGCATGTGTTGCATGGTGTATGGTGTGTTTCTGTTCATGATTTTGTGTTTCGTGATTGTGTAGCTTTGGGATTTAGGCCGTTCGACGTTATGGATTTCAGTATTTCGAAATTATAAAGTGAATCCATATATATATATCTATATATATATATATATATATAAAATGGGTCTACTTCACATGACTGAAATCTCAAAATAATGAATTTCATTTGACTGAGACCACAATACCTAAATTTCAAAATACTTAAAATTCATTTGACTGTCGTATTATAATGAAAGCTTACAATGATGAGTTTCAAAATACTGCATTTTAAGCCGTAGATAAGGTATGTTTCCTTTCACCTGTGACTTGCTTGTGATAAAAAAAAATTACTGTAACTTAAAGTGCCGACTGTCAGAATATCGATAGTGTTGTAGTGTTTTTAAATGTGGGTATGTCTCTTTACATTTTTATGGGAAAGGAGAGGATATAGTAATGCAAAGAGAGGTGGCAATGGCAGGAGATGAGAGGGGGAATTTATTGGGGGTGAGAAGGGTGAAGATAGTGTGGAAAGGTAAATTTAGGTAAGAAAGTGGAAATATGAAGTTTAGAATGTGGAAGAGTTTAGTTTCTGCTGGAATGTTCTGTGGGATGTTGTCTATTAGGGTGGGGGAGTAGTGATCCCCATGTTTTGGAGCCATTACAGAGAAGCTGTTATCATGTGGAACAAAATCCCGGTACATGAGAGGGCAGCACACTGGCTGGCTTGTTCAAGAGGAATCTTGACCAATGGATGGGAGATATATACCCCAGGGATTACTTCAGTGTCACTGCTTGACAGAGGCACAGCAAAATAATAGGCATAGTTTTATTCAAACTAAAGGGGTGGTGAAAGCCACATAACTATGGGCTAGGCTTATAAATGCCCTTGGGCAGATAGCCTAGTATGAACCTATGAACCTATGAACCTATTAGAGTTTACTTTTGTAAGGGTATGATAAATGTTTGGAAAGACTGAGACCTATTTCTAGGTGGTATTTTTGAAGAGTCTGAGAACAATAAGAAAGTATTTTGGTTGATTAATTTGTGGGGCAGGAGGCTAGAAGAAAATTATGTATTTGTTCTGACAGGCAGCCATTTTGATTTTTTAAGGGGGACTAGGGTGATGGATCTATAAATACTGTCTGAGAGGCTTTGTAGTATAAAAAGCAAATATTAGTCTTCCTCAGTGGAAAAAGGATAAACACAGAACCATAAGTAATACACTGAGTTAATAATGCAGACTGGTACCTAGCTAAACATACTGTTCACTGTATTAATTTTAGTAAGTTTTATTTTTTTTTATCCTGGATAAAGTTGCAGTTAATGTAAGGGGCGGTGAATGGAAAGCTAGACTGGAACAGAAAGAATTAGACAGCAAATAAAACTAAATGCAAAGCAGTATCCTAGTATTAATGATGCAGCTTCTATTTCAAGTGCTCTGAAATTGAACTGTTAAAATTTATATTAATTTAATGAATATTTCACTTACCTTGGTTTACCAATAAATGGGAAAATCTTTTACCCTTACAATTTTTACAGTTAGAATGTTATACTCAGATTTTTTTGCATTTAGTATTTTTAAACTTAGTTTACATATTTATTTATTCAGTAGAAGACAAAAACAAGCACAATTTCACAGCTGTGGAGTATAAACCACTGGAAGCCAAGTCAATAAAAAAAAATGCTTTAATTCCAGAGTAAGAGCTTTCACAATTGTAAAATGTGTATTTCTCTCATAACTGTTGCTACATCTATCAATATCTACTGTGCAGTTTTTATTATATATTGTTCCTTTCTGTTTTGTTTTTTTTTTTCATATTTAGAGCTTACTGTCTTTTTTCTTCTCTGTGAATGATTTCTCCCTGGCAGTACCTGCAAACAATCAGTTGTGATCGGAGTGCTACCACTGTAATCAAATGTAACACACATACATACATATATATCCTAGAACTGCGGTGGTGGTGCTGCGGTAGCGTTGTCACCTCACAGTAAGACGTTGTCCTGTTCAATTCTCAGCTAGAGCATCTTCTGTGTGGAGACATGCGTGAATGGGCGTACCTTTGTTGAAGGTTGTGCATCAGGGCCGGCAACTCGGCATGTAAATATCTACCGCCAAACATTAGCGGACCGGAGTTCCGCTGTGGCAACCCCTAACTGGTAAAAGCTGAAAGACACAACAACAACAACAACATATATATATATATCTTCTAGGAGTAGTTACTTTGGTTGACACTCCTGAAAGTCAATTTCCATTTAGACAACATACATTGGTTAACAAAGCAGGTGATTGACAGTCTCTGGGGTTATAGAATATGCTCCTTCTCAAGGGATTGCATGACCTCTGCGTTAGCATGGGAGTTGGAGCACAGCCTACCCCCCACACATAGGGGTGCAAAGAGGATTGTTTTCCTCTTTTTTTTTAACTTTTCAGATGATTTTCCTCATGCATACATAGTAGACTGTTGACGTTTGTGCTGTTATTGATGTCAACATTTGCATGCCGTTAAGTACACCCATAAATATATATATATATATATATATATAGATATATATATATATATATATAGATATATGTAGATATAGATATACAGATATACAGATATAGATAGATATAGATACATATATACATATGTATGGGTGTATTCATATACATTGAATAAACTCATTGTTTACATGATAAATATTGACATCTTTACATCACAAACACAGATGATGACAAACAATTATATATGCTCCAAGAAAATGTCTCAGAGCATGCAGAAATAAAAATAATAATAAAAATAAAAACAAACAAAACACTGTTTTTCCAGGGGCTGTAAGCCCCCTCACACATTCCTCACCTCATTTATTAATTTATTATATATATATATATATATATATACTATCTTTCTGAAATCACACAAACACTGTGTAAGGGCATACTCCCCAACCCCAGAAATTGTTCAGTCTTGAACATGTGTTGATCAGTTCAGTTGCTTAATCAATCATAAACAGTCAACTGAACAGTTGTCAACCAAACACACATTTAACCAATGGGATGAAACCCATATAGTTGGAGTTAGCAGGTTGACATGATGGTTAAGGTGCTTATCTTAGAAGCATAAGGTGCAGGGTTTGAATCTCACATGAGGTAATTAGCTAGGTTTAAAATGGCCCACAAGAGAACTTATCCTGGTGCTAACCTATGAACCTATAGATAGATACACACATAATACTATCTATAGTGCATATGCCCTTTATGGGGTTTCTACCATGTATATATATATATATATATATATATATATATATATATATATATATATAAAATTATATATATGTGTATTTGACTGTGTGAGCATATCCTAAATGGGCAGTTTTCAGCTGTTTGAGGAAGTGAGTGTTCAGTCTTCTTCTGCTTTTCAAAAAAGAAAGCCTGCTGACTCTTCATGGGATCCAGTGCTGATTTTTCCAACTTACTGCTCAGATAAGCCCCATTTGGGGACCTCATTCTTCACATTTTATTACTAGATTTATTATTCATTTGTATTTTTATGTCTATTTTAAAAATATATTTATTTTAATATTTTATTTCTGTAAGTGTTTGCAATAATTTCTGTGGGAATTTCTGCTTGTAGCAGTGTTTATTTGACCTCTATTTTTGAGAGTTCTATTTTTCACAGTTCTTTTTACTGTTTCTGATGAAACGTTCAATATTTTTCTAGAGGTGCAGTGTGTATTTGTGCTGTTAGTCACTAGGAGTTGTCTTGTATAGTCAGGACCGCAAATTAATTGTACCTGTCTTTACTGTTGTTACATCTTTTGAAATGAAAATATTGCGGAACATGGATTTTTCAGCATTTATAAATTATTTACTTTATGTATGACTCTGTTTTGTGTTTTTAACATAAGATTATGATTTTACCATTGATTAAGTTATTTGAATGCACTGTGGAGATTGTACTTTTTCTATCAAGAAAACATAGTTTAAATTGATGTTAAATATTATTTTATGGCAGTTTATCAGGGTTAACGTGTGTGGAGCTTATTTTTAATACTGGTTTAGCATATTAGTTCTTTGGTCTCTGGATTTTGTGTACTGGAAATACTTTATCTTCTATCAGTTGTAAGATAATTCTGAACACATTTCAGACTTTTTGTGATAATAGCAGAGTCTGACAGAATTTTGTTGTGTGGGTATATACTTACTAATAGAAATGTAAGTGCTTATTATGATATGTTAGCCAGTATTGTCAGTTTATAATTCTGTCAGGTGTCCTGTCTCCTGACTTGATAGATCCTACCTCTGGTAGCCACCATTAAATCCAGATGCACCTAAAAAGAAAATAAATAAATAAAAATCTGTCTCAGCTTTTAGTTAGTTCTTCTACTGGAATCACTGCTCAGCCTACAGAGCACTTAACTTTTGCTCTGTCTCTTGATTTAGTGTAGCTTTGCCAGCCACTATGAAATAGGGTTTGGACATATGTTCCAGCTGTTCCAGTACCCAGTGCATATGTGGAAGAATCAAACCCTCTAGATGCAGAAATATTCCAGTGTAAGCGACTCCTTGCCAGACATAATACTCTGTCCCCAGATATTTTATCTAGCAGTGAACTTCACAGGAGAAAGAAATAGAAGCTTCATCATACAGCTGATAATCAGATTATAGCTGATTATAAGGCTGTTGTGGTTTCTTTGGATAAGACTGTTCTGCAAACAGCTAATTCTGGTGATTGTGTTCCCATACATGACTATAGTTCTAGTTTGGCTAGAGACCTTTATGTTGTTTCAGGCAATGATGAAGGCTCTAATAAGGACAATGGTGTTTTTCTAGCTGACAACAAGTCCAGTCACTCTGATTTTTTGGAAGGCAAGCCTTAGCTTAAGTCCAAATAAGTGTTCACTTTTCCTCAGATGATTGCTAGAGTTAGTGATGTTTTTGCTTAGGAACAGTAGAAATTACCCCAGAGCTAGGCAATGTATATGACCTTATAGATGAGGAGATGCCCAATTCTGAGGCTCTCTGCCCTCTCTTATCAACCTTGGAAGATGTTTATAAAGCTGCTTGAAGGGCACCAGTATCTGTTCCAACAGTCCCTAAAGAGGCTCAGAGAAACTATGGAGTCTCCTTGGATTTGACTGGTCTCTTTCCTCATTTGACTGCTGACCCAGCTGCAGTCTTCCCAGCTGCCTGCTCAAATAAAAAGTCCTTGGCTTTGTCTAATCTAATGGCCCCAAACAAAAAGGGAAAATGGTTAGATTTTCAGGGCAAACAGATGTCTCTTTTTAGTAATCTAGCCTTTAGAATGTTAAATTATTAAGGCTACATGTGGGAATTTATTTTAAAGTGGGTATACAGTTTGGATGTTATTGCTGCATCCTTACTTGCAGAGTAAAGTCTTATCTGAAAGAAGTTGTTTCTAATTTGACTCAGGATTTGAAACATGCTTTGAGAGGTGTGCTTTAATGTGCGGATACATTCTCAAAAAATGCTGCTTCTTCAGTTATATTCAAACGGTATGCTTGATCGTGCAATCAGAACTTTTCTGCTGTTCTAAAAGCCAAACTTTTGAATGCACCTTAAATTTTTGATTTGGCATTTGGGCTCTCTGTTGCACAGATTCTCAAACAGTGGAATCACAGAGATAAATTAATGCAATGGGTTATCTAGGATGTTTCATGTAACCATGTTCTCCCCAAACAAGGCATATCAGGGGAATTATTCATCCAAACCAAATATGAGGGCTTCTATTCCAAATAAAATATCTACCCCCTGCCAAGTCACAGGGCACCCCTACCCCCATCTTCCCTTCCTTCTCTTCTTCCTTCTCCCAGGCTCTCTCTCAGCCCTACTGCCTGGTTGCAAATGGTCTCAGACAAATGGGTTCTGAGTATAATTCAGACAGGATACACTTGGCAGTAGATAAAAAATCATCTCCTTTTCAGGGGAATTGCCCCACACCCACCAGAGTAGACAAAGCCATTTCCTCCCATGCTCCACTCATGGTAAAAGCAGGGTTCATAAATCCAGTATCCATGATACATAAAGACAAAGGATTTTACTCCAGAATCTTTCTAGTACTAGAAAGGAGCACTCCTGGAGACCTACCCTAGATTTGTCCTTTCTAAACATCTTTCTAAAAATTCTGAAATTCAGATTGTTCACCTTGCAGTCTTGTTTCCGGATCATTGTTTCATGGTAAATCTAGATCTCACAGATGCTTATTATCATATTCCTTTTCCTCCCAGTTTCAGGATTTTTTGTAACTGGCTTACATTGACAGGTTGTTGCATTACCCTTTGGGTTATCTATTGCATCTTGAAAGTTTACAAAGTGTCTGGCCCTAGTGGTTGCTCATTGCATAAACCTAGGCATCCACATTTTTCCTTATTTGGACACTTTTATAGGAGAATGCTAGGCTAACTGCCCTGAAGGCCATTTTAAGCCAAACCAATATCCTGAAGTCATGATCAAACCCTATGGCTTGCGTTTATGAGGTGAAGACCTTATCTATTACACTAAACCCTGTTGATTTGTACAGATTCTGTATCCAAGTGCTTGGAGTTCTTAAACAAGGTCACATCCCTCCTTTCCCATCTCAGCTTCAAATTGAATCTTCAAAAGTTCTTCTTCAGACTATCTCAATATGTTGCTTTCCTGGGATATTGGACAGACACAGTAAAAAGAATGACCTTCCTGGCAGAAGATGAAGTTCTGAATCACCAAGGAATTTTCTAGGATTTCTCTCTTCTAGGCATGGCCTCAGCAAAAGAGTTACTCAAAATTCTAGGCCTAATGGTATCTATGGTCCTCAAGATACCAGTAGCCAGACTACATATGAGAAAAATTCAATGGTAATTGAAGAATTGCTGGACAAAGCACCTACATCCTTTGGATTTCCAAGTACAGGTTCTGGGATTATGAAACAGGAACTGCAGTGGTGGGGGATCAACTGTCTTTGAATTGAGGGCTCCCTTTTTCTCTTCAGATCTGAGTCCAATCAGTCCAGATGGACTATTCAGGTTTTGTGTTGGAAGCAGTGTCCATGAGAGTTCAAGTGCAAGGCTTGTTGGGTCCTCAGGGCACACTATAGCACATAAACATAAAAGAGATGTTGGCAGTGATTCATACCTTAAAACTTCTTCACCACTTATGCACTCAGGGTCACAAACAACACTGTTGTGATATGGTACCTGAACAAACAAGGGGGCTCAATGTCATACCTTCTTTGCCAGTTGGCAATTATGACTTGGGAGCTGGTTCTACAGCATTCTCTAACTCTTCAAGCCTTGTACATTCTGTCAAAATAAAACACAGTGGTAGACAGACTAAGCAGATCCTGGAGAGGCTCTCATAAGTGGAAGCGCCATGTAAAGGTCTTCCATGATTTGATACAGATGGGGAAACACTGCAGGTAAATCTGTTTACCTCATTTTGAAACAGACAACTGAAAAAATTATGTTCAACACATTCTTGCAGCCATGCTTGGAAGACAGATGCTCATCATTCCCATGGTCAGGAATGTTCTTTCATGCATTTCTACCCTTTCCAATAATTCCCAAGGTACTTCTACAGACTCAGGAAGAATTACCAGAAATCATTGTGGTAACTCCCTTTTGCCCCAGGCAAAGTTGGTTTACCATTTTAATGGAATTGGCCAAAGACAGATACCACAAGCTTCCTCAATGACATGATCTGCTCACAGAGCATCAAGGGCGAATGGTACCATGCACCCCACCTTAGAGCAATTGCAGCTGAAGTCCAGGATGATTCTATTTTGATACATTTTAGGCACTTGTTCCATGAAGATATGTAGCAGGTATTTAAGGAGGCAAAAAATCCTGGAACTTAAAAAAACTGTTCCACTTGCAAATGTAAGATTTTTAAGTGGTGCCTAACCAATACCAGAGGTCCTGAAAGGGTTTTGATCCCTCTGATTTTGAAATATTTATGTGAGCTACTTAGTGATGACTTGTCATATGCTTCTGTCAAAGTGAATCTTGCAGCCATCTCAGTTTATCTGCCCATGGATTGCCCTCATTTGTCTCTTTATGTGGTCAAACAGTTTATGAAAGGAGTGTTGCACATGAAACCCCACACAAAAGCAGATTCCTCCTCCCTGACATTTCCGCTTTGCTCTTGAAAAATTGACCTTTCCTCCTTTTGAACTTGTCTCTTGAGTTGATTTACAGTTCATTATTTGGAAGACTGTTTTACTCATTGCTCTGTAATCTGTAAAGAGAGTTTCTGATCTGCAAGCTCTCATGGTGGGCCAACCCTATCTGATTTTCAAAAGGACAGAGTCATTCATGCCTAAAGCTGTTTCTGAATTTACCTTGAATCAAGCCATCAACCTCCCAGTGTTATATCCTGATTAAAAAAAAAAGTAAGATAAGATCCTACATAACTTGGCTGCTCACAGGCATCTCAGGTGTCATCTTGTCAGAACAAAGTTAGTTAGGAATACTGAACAGCTGTTTTTCTCCAATAAAGGGGTTAAGAAAGGCCAACCTATCTCTAACTAAACTATTGCATGATGGTTGTCCTCTGCTATTGTTTTCTCTTACTCCCACCATAGTAAATCTTTTCCAGGGTAGGTTAAGGCTCACTAGACTAAGGCTTTATCCTTTTCAATGGCATATTTAAAAGAGGTGGACTGTAGAAGCATTCTAGAGGCAGCAACCTGGTCCTCTGTTTATACCGTCACAAAGCAATACAAACTGGATTCCTTTTTAAGGTCCAGAGCAGGTTTTGCTATGACCATTTGCCAGGGGATCCTGGATCTTTATCCGTCCACCTCCCAGGTGGGGTAAGCTTTGGAAATCTACCCAAAATGCCAGTGAGTCAGTGAGAATGATGAACGTAGTACAGTAACATAAGTCCTAATTACATGTAACAGTAGGTGTTTGAATTCCTCACTGAATCAGTGATGGCACCCATCTTCTATCCCCAATACTGTGCGTAGTTGAGGTTAGTTTCAACCTCTTGGCTTTAAATGGTGAATTTGTGTTAGTGCAGTGTTTTAATGCAGGGACATCTTGTATCAAAGGTGCATGGTTCAAATGCCCTTTCCCCTATGTATAAATCCTCTAAAGCCAACTTTGACTCCAAATTGGCCACATCTACTAGAGACAGTCATAAGGCCTTCTTCACATATGTCCGCAGTCTCAAAGAATGCACTCAGATCTGTTCAAAACTGGTGGACAAGGACACCACATACAAAAATGATGTAGATATAGCCAACCTACTGGCTGACAGATTCAGCAAAAACTTCACCCCTCTATCCCCTCATCAGTAAATCAGGACGTCCCAGTACCTGCCCCTCTCCCCTTATTTCTAGGGAACAGGTCATCACTGCCCTCTCAAAGGCAAAAAATACAGCCTCCATGGGACCCAATAACATTCCAGGCTGCATCCTACATGAACTTAGGCATGAACTTGCAGCACTATTAGGCACACTATTTAACCAAAGCCTGAGTACTGTCTTTGTCCCAGCTCAGTGGAGGACAGCCACTGTCATCCTTTTATGCAAAATTGGAGTGTCCAACTATCCGGGAAATTATAGACCCATCAGCCTAACTAGCCTGATTTGCAAGGCTATGGAATGGATTATCATAGACCTCATCAACAGGGACATTGTCAACCTCAGAACACTTGACCCCACACAGTTTGGCTTTGTCAAGGGGAGGTCATGTCTGTTAAATCTGGCCGACTTCTTTGAGACAGTCACAAAGCCATAGACAAGGGGAAGATGGTGCACGCCACCTACCTTGACCTGGCCAAAGCTTTTGACTCTGTTCCCCACCTGGGCATAATAGATAAACTCTCTCAACTAGCTATCAGTCCATATGTTACCAGATGGGTAGCAAACTAGCTCACTGATAGAACCCACCTAATCAAAATAGGGGAAGCCACCTCAAGCAGTAGACCCATAATGAGCAGCGTACCCCAGGGATCGGTCTTGGGGTCTCTGTTATTTGGGATATACTTCTCTGAGGTGCAGGCCAAAACCAGTGGGCTATGGCTGACCAAGTTTGCAGATGATTGCAAGTTGGGCATGGTCATCAATTCACCAAGTGAAGTGGACATCCTCCAAGAGGGTCTCACCCTAACAAATGACTGGTGCCAGAAACATGGCCTCAACCTGAATGCCAAAAAATGCATCATCATCCCCTTTGGGGAGAATGATGTCCCCACATATTATCACATTAATAACAATGTCCTAAACATAAAATCAGTCGTGAGGGATTTGGGCACCCAAGTTGATAGCAACCTGAAAATCAAGGTGTGGTTCATATACTGAAAACCAACAAAAGTATCCTCAGAGGCTAGCACTGATAGATTCCACTTTATTAATAAAATACAATATTAAGCGCTTCTGTCCCTCTGCAATAGGAACATCACGGATGGCACAGTGGTGCAGCGGTAGCGATGTTGCCTCACAGCAATAGGTTCTCCAGTTCGATTCTTAGCTGAGGTGCCTTCTGTGCAGAGTCTGCATGTCCTCCCTGCATTCGTGTGGGTTTCCTCCCACATTACAAAAACATGCATCTGGAGCCTTTCTCCCTGGGCCTCTGCTGAAAATTGGCTTTGCACCAAGTCGGACTTTCCCGGTTAACAAGTAATAAATAAACTTAATATTGTATTTTATTAATAAAGTGGAATCTATCAGTGCTAGCCTCTGAGGGTGTGTTTTTTTTGTTTTTACTACTTGATAGCAACCTGACTATTGACCACCATGTTGCTTCAGTTGTACAGAAAGCCTTCTACATGGCCCACCTCATAAGCAAGTGTATCTCATCCAGGGACAAGGAGGTCATAACATCCCTGCATTCTTCCCTTAAAAGGCCAGTTATTCAGTACAACACCCCCTTTGGTATTAACCTCGCAAAGCACATGCAGCAGCTGGAGAGACCACAGAGGTTCCTCACCAGGAGAATCCATGGCCTCAATCATCTACCCTACACATATAGGCTAAAAACCCTGTCCTTCTATTCACTTTCATACAGACTCCACAGAGGTGATCTCTGTCTGGCATACAAAGCAATTTCAGGCCCCACCTTGATGGGTCTGCTGCATATCTGGAAGTTAAGCTTCACTCAAGTAACTCGCATGCACAACTTCAACCTGGTCTGTGACATCAATAGGACTTGTTGGCAGGACATATTTGTGTCCCAGAGACTCCCCCCATCTGTGGAATGGTCTCCCTCTCCATGTCACGCAGAGTATCTCATTATCCCTTTTTAAGCACAACCTGGATAACTGAATGGGAAACAAAAATTTACACCTGTGTCCCTGCTGGACAGGGGCTTTGGGTGCTGACTTGTCTAAACATGGGCTAAACTCGTGGCTAGGCTTATAAAGGCCTAAGGCCAATAGCCTAGTAACTTCCTATGATCTTATGATCCTATAATCTACGATATGGTATTTTGATTGGATGTGAATTTATTCTTACTAGAGGATTCTGGTTTCAGGTACTTTCCTCTCCTTCTTTGTGGAATCAAAAAAGCCTAAACACTCACTTCTTATGACAGCTGAAGGCTTCCCTGTCAGGATATGCTCAGCCAATTTGCTGTCACAGGAAGAGAGAGGGAGGGGAGTATGAGCTTTTGAAACTTGAACAGTACTCAGTTACCATGGCAGATAACTAAATTGTCACTGTGGCAGTGTGAAATTGAAATATCTACTGTTGCAAGTAAGTTAGACTTAAATAACTGTGCTTTTCATCTCACCTGGCTAAACTCACCATTATAACTCTTGCTTTTCTATTGCAACTATTCATACATTACATGAAAATTTTGTTTTCTTTAAATCCACTATTTCCTTCTAATCATGCTTTCTGCTCTTTGTCTTCTTCTTATCCTTCAGTCTGTATTCCAGCTTTAAACTGTTACCTTCTCCCCTTTAATAATGCCTCCTTACTTCTATCTCTTCCTACTAATATTTCCACTCTCATCATTAGCCCCTGCATGTCCATCCTTCTCATAACACACTAAGTATCTAACAGTACTTTGTGACTAATCTTTCTTCCTTCTCCTGAAAACAATCATTGTGCTACGTTATTAATTTTGTCATGTTAAATTGTATTATATTTTTCTGTATTGCTTACATTTTTCTTTTTATTGTTAGAAAGTGTAATTTTGTGAAGCTTTTCTCCCCAGGCCACTGCTGAAAAGGGGTCTTGCACGGACGAGTAGGAGCATCCCAGTAACACAAATAAATAAATTAATTAAATAAATAAATAAAAATTGCATAGATTGGGACTTTATATAAATTATTTGTCTACAAAATGTCAGTCTTGCATCTGCTTTCTTCTGTAGTTTTGAGGTAATTTTATTTCTTTTTTTTGTCTTTTAATTAGTTTATAATATTGTTATAGTAATGTAGTGAGAGTTAGCTTAATATCATTTAGATTTGTAGTTTAGATTCTTTTTAGCAAGGAATTTATTGCTGTGTATTATTTTTGTGTCTGACTGGCCAGTAGTGCAATTTTCCAACCGGCAAATTGAGTTTTTTTTTTGTTTGTTTACATTTTCTTCTTTTTGTTAAACTTAATTTAATTTTCAAAATGATCTACTTCATTTCTGGAAGTTTGTTTTAGGTAGGGCCTGATGCTTTGTGGTTTGTGTTTGTTTGTGTCTCTGTATGTGTCACTAGGTGTGGGAAATATTGTTTTAATTTGAGTGGGACAGAGCTATGTGAAAAATGAGAAAGAGCAGATCAGTGATAGATGTTTGATGATGCACAAAGAGTGGTGATAGACCTTTGATAATATGGATAAGAGCGTGATAAAATATACAAGCTTCAGCTCTGATACACATTTTTGTCACATCACTTTATTAGTACATACACCTATAGTTCTATTGTAATATCTTGAACAATAGGTCAACTCACAAACAATGGAAAACAAATTCCAGAAAAAAAAAACATGAAATGTTAAACTTTAAGCTTTAAACTGGAATTACAGTTGTACTTTCCCTTGTCTATGTTCTAAAAAAATGAGGATGCTGAATGTTTTTCAGAGGGCAGATGGTATTTTAAATGACTTTATATGCATTCAAATTTATTTTCTCAGAAAAGTAATGTGGTCACTTTAAAAGTTTAACATTGCTTGGTCATATGACTTTTACCCTTGATCATGTGATTTTGTATTTGGTATTTAAGTGTATCTGATATGGTTGTTCTGTTTGTCTGAAGAAGTTGAGTTATTAAACTTGACGAAAGTGCTAACTTACAAAAAAACAGTTTGTTTCCATTTTTTCTACCTCTTTTTTGTTTTATTCTTTCTGTGAGACAACTTTAACTCATAGTAAAAAGTCAAATTGAGGAGTTTGGCAGTTTGGGAGCATCTTGGTGTACAGCCAATTGTTCTCCATGTTGAGGTTTGGAGGAGATCTTGGTGTACAGCCACACATTCTCCATGTTGAGGTTTAGGGGAGATCTTGGTGTACAGCCACACATTCTCCATGCTGAGGTTTGGGGGAGATCTTGGTGTACAGCCACTTGTTTTTCATGTTGAAATTTGGGGTAGATCTTGGTGTACAGCCACTTGTTCTCCATGCTGAGATTTGGAGGAGATCTTAATGAACAGCCACTTGTTCTCCATGTTAAGGTTTGTGGGGATCTTGGTGTACAGCCACTTGTTCTCCATGTTGAAATTTGGGGGAGATCTTGGTGTACAGCCACTTGTTCTCCATTCTGAGATTTGGGGGAGATCTTGGTATACTGCCACTTGTTCTCCATGTTGATGTTTGTGGGGGATCTTGGTGTACAGCCACTTGTTCTCCATGTTGAAATTTGGGGGAGATCTTGGTGTACAGCCACTGGTTCTCCATGCTGAGGTTTGGGGGAGATCTTAACAAACAGCCACTTGTTCTCCATGTTAAGGTTTGGGGGAGATCTTGGTGTACAGCCACTTGTTCTCCATGTTGATGTTTGCGGGGGATCTTGGTGTACAGCCATTTGTTCTCCATGTTGATGTTTGTGGGTGATCTTGGTGTACAGCCACTTGATCTCCATGTTGAAGTTTGGGGGAGATCTTGGTGTACAGCCACTTTTTCTCCATGCTGAGGTTTGGGGGAGATCTTAATGAATAGCCACTTGTTCTCCATGTTGATGTTTGTGGGGGTTCTTGGCATACAGCTGCTTGTTCTCCATGTTGAAGTTTGTGGGGGATTTTGGTGTACAGCCACTTGTTCTCTGTGTTGAAGTTTGGGGGAGATCTTGGTGTCCAGCCACTTGTTCTCCATGTTGAATTTTGTGACGGCTCTTGGAGTAGAGCCACTTGTTCTCCATGTTGAAGTTTGGGAGAGATCGTGGTGTACATCCACTTGTTTTCCATGTTGAAGTTTGGGGAATCTTGGTGTTCAGCCACTTGTTCTCCATGTCAAAGTTTGGGGGAGAGCTTGGTGTACAGCCACTTGTTCTCTATCTTACAAAGGGGCAGTCTTGGTGAGTTGGGTGTCTTGTGTGGATGCCCAATTGTGTTTTCCATTGCAGGTATAACAGGCATTGAGCATTGTGCAGAGACTTCAGGGAAAATCCAAGATAAATTGGAGAGATTATATCTCTATTTTTGCTTGGGAATACCACAGTATGAAATGGAGATTGCTTCTGATAATAGGGAAGTCTGGTCTACACTACTCTTTGCTGCCACCACGACTCTCACCAGGAAAAGAGGTTTCCAAAATGAATGTTTGGGCATGATTTGCAACATATTCCAAGGAGACTCACTGCTGGAACTGCATCTATGGAAAAATCAAAATACTCACGGATAGAGACTGGGACCTATTATCAAATTAAATAAAGCTGAGGTTACAATACTTAAGCAAATCTTTTTTTCCACTCCCCTCACTATACCTTGGTCATCACCCCCTCTGCAATCGATTGACCCATTGATTCCCCCCATTACTGGGGTGTGGGTTTACCAGGTGGGGCCATAATTCAGATAGCCATTTGGGTGGTTCAATGTTTTCTACTTTGGTTTTCCCTATCCCTAATGAAGGATGCACACACACACACACACACACACACACACACACACACACACACACACACACACACACACACACACACACACACACACACACACACACACACACATAGAGTGAGGCATATGAGAATGGGGTACACTGAGACACAGCAGAAGATCTGATCATCCCTGCCCCACCTCATCCCGAGGCATGAGTGGTAAGCTTCCTGGTCTCTACCAGGAAATTTGCAACATCCACGTTGTCCTTAGTGCTCAGAAACCCCACATTACCCCGAGGCAGGGAATCAGCATATGTCCCTTAACTGTTTATATTCCCTGCCTGACTCCTGATGTGATGGGCCACTAGTTGAATCCTGGTCACCTGGATCACAGCTGGGAAATTGCTCCTGTACCACAGATACAGGTGCTTCTTAGGTATATAATTAAGTTGTGATTTAAAAGAAGAAAAGCTGTTGGAAGCAAAGTTTAGAAGTGTGAATCCAAAAGTACCAAATAACAAGAAAAACTTAATTCTATGTAGACAGAGAGCTAGTTTTAAAAGGTTAGATAGCATTCTGTTTGATAAATGCCACTTAAATAAAATTTCCTGAAACTAGTTGAGCTTTTGTAGATATTTAATTTGATCTGCTAGAATGATTGTTCTTCAGCAGTGAACAGTCTTTTCCTAAACGATATGTATTTATGTTATTCAGAAAATGACAAACCAGATAAATTATACTTTCAATATTAAAAACATCAAAAGGCAAAAGTAGCTAAAATTATTTTTCTATGGAGGCACATCCACATCCACTTTAATAAGTTGTGCTTCCTGCTGTATTCAATTTAAGGGCCAGATTCCATGAAGTTCATGAAAACTATGGACAGGATAGCATGCTGAAGGAAGACTTCAGCACTGCTGGTGCAGACGGTAGACCAAATGCTAAGTATTCAGCATAGAATAATTAGGGATTCCGCACATACTGCTTTGATTCCAAAACACATTATGTACACACAACTATTTATTATTTATTTATTTCACTTGTGTTAACCAAGGTGGTCCAACTGGGCTAAAAGCCCTTTTCCAGTGGAAACCTGTAGAGAAAATCTCCAAAATACAATTTAACGAGCTTAATAAAGCAATTTATTTATTTTATTTTCAAAAAGCTCTTTTTCAGTGGAGACCCAATGAGAAAAGCTCCAAAAATAACACAAATAATAGAATAATACAAAAAGTAATTTACATGACCAAAATTAATTACTGTGAGCAAATTGAATCAAAACTAAACATACATAGTACAAGGTATGATCATGACAGAGGCAGCAATCAAAAGACAACATACTAAAACTGTACAATATATGAAAGCAATAGGAACTGTAGTTCCTTTAAGACCTGTGATATAAACAGGAGATTAACACCTTGTGTAAAAGACCAGTGAACAGTTAATAATCTAGGAAGCTCAGGGAGAAAAGGAAATATAAAGAAGCAGAAAGGAAGGTGAGAGAATAGGAGCTGTATAGGAAGTGAAATGTATGTTAAGTAGGGTCATTACATGGGCAGGAAAAAGATTTGCAGAGGCTTTCTTTCAAAGTTGTTTTAAAGGACTTAGGGTTGGTGATAGATCTAAGACTTAAATTTATTTTTTATTTATTTCATTTGATTTCATATTTGTTAACCGGGTTGGTCCAACTGAGCACACACCCATTTTCAGTGGAGACCTGAGGAGAAAAGCTTCAAGAGTAATTATTACAAGAATAACACAGATTAGAGTATTAATTAGATAACATATAACATACAGTGCAGTAAAAATACAGTATAGTTGTTAATATATATATATATATATATATATATATATATATATATAGAGAGAGAGAGAGAGAGAGCATAGAAATAGATAGAAATACATGTAATTTGAGAACAAGCACAAGGAGGACCATGCAATTAGCAGCCAAGAATTTTTAAGATTAAGTAGATTTAACAAAGAGAAAAGAAAAAATGAGAAAGAGCGTGGTCAAGTAGGATCCTGACATGGGCAGATCCAATTTTTCTGGAAGAAGTGTTTTAGTTCTTTTTTGGAACTGCTTGTTTGTGTGATGTTATACAAGTTAGAGGGGAGGCTGTTCCAGAATTTTGTTATGGATGATTTATATAGGAGATTGCCTATGTTCATTTTGGGTGCACATGTTTCTAGAAGAAGTTTTTATGAACTGCGGACTGGATGAGGGGTGAAGTAGTAGGTAACTAGTTTGTCGAGAGAGGGACAAGCAGTGGATTAAATGTAGTTGGGATAGTTTTAGATGGTGGGAGAATTCAAGCCATTGTAGCATATGGAGAGCTGTGCAATGGTGGGTAGGATTATGTAAGTTGGCTGCAAATTTGTCAATTTTATTGTAGGTTTGTTCTAGCCTGGCGAGTAGGCAGGAATGAAGGTTGGTAAGAACTTGTGATCCATAAAGGTAGCTTAGAAGGAGATAGGCTTGGTCTAGGGTGTGTCTAGAATTAGCAGAGAGGAATTTTGAGTTGCAGTATAGCATGCCAAGTTTTTGGTTAGTTTTCTTAATTGATTGTTGAATGTGCAAGTCAAATATTAGCTGGTCATCAACAATCATTCCTAGTAATTTAGTATGAGTGTCTACATTTATGATGGTATTTTTTAGTGAAGTGATAGAGAAGGTAGTCTTAAGATGGTCATTGTTTTTGGGGAGCAGGATAAGTAGCTTTGTCTTTTTGGGGTTTAAGATAAGCTGATTATCATTTACCAGCTCTCAACAAGAAGGAAAGATTGTTGAGTGTATGTCTGAAGTTGTGAGATAGAGTTGGAGCATGTAATAAGGGTGGAGTCATCGGCAGACTGTATGAGGCTAAAGAGTGGGGTGGAGGAGTGGAGGTCATCAATAAAGATGTTGAAGAGAAGGGGTCCAAGAATAGAACCTTGGGTGTGGCAGTGTGTATAGGTAAGAAAGAAGAGCAAGAAGATTGCCATCTGACGGATTTTAGCTTGTCTGTGAGGTAACTGGAGAACCATGAGAGAGTTGAGCTGGATAGATTAAGGTTAGCCAATTTATTCAGAAGTTTGGAGTGTGATACCATATCAAATGCCTTAGATAAATCTAGGAATAGAAATGCCACTAGATTATTGCTGTTCCTAGCTTCAGCAATGGTGTAGATGAAGGACAAAAGGGCTGTAAAGGTGCTGTGGTGAGGTCGAAAGCCATGTTGGCTAGGGGTGAGGAGGTTGTTCTGAAGGAGGAAGTTAAGTATCTGGTTGTGAACATGTTTTTCTAGAATCTTAGATAGTGGGGAAAAGTATAACAATAGGCCGGTAATTAGAGGGATCATTAGAGTTTCCACCTTTGTGAAGAGGGATAATGTAGACGGATTTCCAAATTTTGGGTACAGTAGCTTCTTTAATAGATCGATTAGTAAAAATTGAGACCAGATAGACAATAGAGTTTGCTGCAAGCTTGAGGAAGTGAGGAGGGAGCTTGTCGGAAGAGGGAGAACAAGGTTTAAGTTTGAGAAATAGAAACTTTATGTAGGAAGTAGGAATAGGGTTGAGAACAAATGTTGTGTCATTGTTTGCAGTTTGGGATGGTGATTTTTGGGGGGATTGTGGCTTGTATCAGTCAATTTGCTGATGGAGTCTATGAAAAACTGGTTGAGGAGAGAGGCAGTGTCTTGGTCAGGGAGGTTAGGGTAGGGATTGGGAGTTTGAAGTTTACCAGAGTGGAGGATAGAGTTAATAGCCCTTCAGAAATTTTGGGGGTTTAATTGAGCAGTGGTTTGTGTCTTAGTGTAGAAAGTCTTTTTATCATTGTATATTTGTTTCTTGGTATGGATCCTAAGTTCTTTAAATAGTTGGAGGTGGGTGGGGGATTTACTTTTTTGCCAAGTTTTCCAGGTGTTGTCTCTTTTATGCATTAGTTTACAAGTGTCTTTACTGAGCCAGAGGGCATATTTTGGTTGTATTCTTATTTTTTGTGAGGGAGGCTATTGAGTCTAGGGTGTTTAGGAAGATGCAATTAAATTTGAGTACTGCATCATCGAGAGAAAGAAAGTGCAAGATAGACCAGTTAATGGCAGAAAGACTGTCATTGACAGTGGAGGGGTTGAAGTCTTTGGGTTTTCGGCAGAGTTTATACAGATGTGATTTTTGTTGCTGGGGAGATTATCTCTGTATACTGATGGGTAAGTGGTCACTTAGGGCATCAGGGAGTGTTGTGGGGTTGAGATAAAGTTGGGGGTTATTGCACAGGATACAGTCAATTGTTGCACCCTGATTGGAGTGTTTGGTTAGTCTTGTAGGGGTGGAAATAAGTTGGGTGAAGTCAAACAGATTGATGTTTTGGACAGGGGAGGGGTTCTCAAGGGACTTCCAATCTATATTAACATCTCCTAGCAGTATAGTTTCATAGGGTAAGTTTTGAGAAACCCAGGAAAGGGAGCTCATTCCAGGCATTTGCTACAGAGTAGCTATATATGAGTTTACCAATATTTTTGTTGGGCTTATAGACATGCAGTATATGCTGTTGAGAGCTATGGACAGCACAGTTAGGGGTGTAAGGTTAGATCAGAGTAGAAAGAGTGTGACAGAAGGACTGCTCGTGTAAGATAGAGTGTGTCATGAGAATCTGGCATAGTAGAAGTTGGTAATGAAATTCCAACCACTGTAGTCTTTTTAGAGCAATGCAGTGGTGGGTGCAATAAAGTAGGTCAGAAGGAAATCTAGTAATTCTATTATAGGTAAGTTCTAGTCTAGGTAGAAGACTGGATTGGAGATTTGTGAGAATAGGGGATGCATAGAATAGTGTGGGAAGTAGAAAGACTTGTGCTAGAGAGAGTCTTGAAGCATTTGAGAGGAATTTTTTATGCCTGCATAACATACCCAGCTTTCGATGTGTCCTTTTAATGAAATGTTGAGTATGGAAATCGAACTTAAGTTGGTCGTTGATGATAACACCATAAAGTTTAGTGTGACATTCAGTAGAGATGAGTGTTTTTTCAAGGAGGAGACAGTAAAGGTTGCTTTGTGATGCTGGAGGTTTGTAGGTAGGAATAAAAGAAGCTTGGTCTTCTTTGGATTAAGTATCAGTTGGCTGGAGGTGAGCCATCTTTCAACTGCATGAAGGGACTGTTGGGTGAGAGTGTGAAGATGAGTGATGTTATCAGAGTGGGAGATGATAATACAGTTGTCAGCATAGTGAATGGTGGTAGAGAATGGACAGGAAGAGTGGAGGTCATTGATAAAGACAGTAAAAAGTAAGGGACCCAGGATGGAACCTTGGAGTACCCTTGTTTGAACAGGTAGGAAGGGAAAGATATTGGATTGCCATGTCACTGCCTGGAATCTATTGGAGAGGTAGCTGGAAAACCAAGATAGCACAGAGTTAGAGAGGTTAAGTGAAGCTAGTTTTGGATAGAAGTAGTCTATGGGAAACAGTATTGAAGGCTATAGAGAGGTCAAGAAACAGGCAAGCGACAGACTTATTGTTGTCATGATAACCAGCAGTAGTATTTATGAAGGATATCACAGTAGTAGCAGTACTGTGGTTTGGGAAAAAACATGCTCCATGGGTGTAAGAAGATTTTCTTGCAAAAGGTTTTCAAGAAGCTGTTTGTGAATACATTTTCTAGAATTTTTGACAGGGGAGATAAGATAGCAATTGGTCTGAAATTTGAGGGGTCAGTTGAGTTACCTCCTTTATGTAGGAGAATGATGTAGAAGGTCTTCCAAATGTTAGGCATGGTGTGTTCTTTAATATATCTGTTTACTAGAATGGAGATGGGAAAAGCAATAGCACTGGCAGTAATTTTTAAGAATTGTGGGAGATGACTGTCAAATGATGGAGAACATGTTTTAAGCTTACTAAGAAGGAATTTAATATAGGCTGTGAAGATGGGTTTAAAAGGAAAGGTGGAAGATGGAGGAAGAGAGGAGGATGTGGAATGGGTGATAGTATAATGTTTGGTATGGTTGCAGATAGTATCGATGAAAAAAGTATTAAGGAAGGAAGCAGTATCAGAGTCAAAGCTATTATGGCAGGTATTGGGTGTGGATGGGCTACCAGGATGAAGCAGTTTGTTAACTCAATGCCAGAATTTTTGAGGGTTGGTGTGGGGGTTGTTGAATGTTTTATGAAAGAAATTTTGTTTATTAAAGGTTACCTTTTTTGGTTAGGTTGCAGTGCTCTTTATAGGTTTGGAGATCAGTGAAGGATTTGGATCTCTTCCATATTCTCCATACACTATCGCTCTTATTCATGAGAGCTCGGGTGGCTTGGGTCAGCCAGGAGGCATAAATGGTTTTGATTCTTAGTTTTCTAATAGGGGCCAGGGAGTTTAGTGTGTCTAGAAAAATTGTGTTGAATGACAGGACAGCTTCCTCAAGGGGGAGATTGTGGAGGAAGGACCAGTTGATTGAAGAGATTTGGTGATAGAAATTTTCGGGATTACAATTAGAGAGACTGTGGCAGTCTTTATATTGCTGGGGTTTTTATAGTTGAGGAAAGTGTCAAAGTACATAGGGTGGATGATGATCACTTAGGGTATCGGGTAGTGTGGATGGGGTTATGATATAGTTTTGGATTGGAGGTGAGGACCCAATCTAGAGTCGAGCCCTGGTTGGTGATTTTATATTAGGTGAACAGGGGTAGAGATTAGTTGGGAGAAATCAAAGAGGTTGATGGAGGTGTTTGGGAAATCAGTGTCATGGGGCTTCCAGTCGATGTTGACATCACCTAAGATAACAATTTCATAGGAGATAATCTGCAAGATTCAAGAGAGAGAAAGAGCTCTAGAGTGGGGATGTTGTTACCACAGGAATACAGATGGATGCAATAGCTAATTATTTTGCATTTATTTAACTGACAATTAGTGATGAGGATTTTGGTTGGATGAAAGTCAGAGGAAGAGATGTCAAGCAGTTGAAGCGTGAGCTAGTTGGAGTAGAGAATAGCAACACCACCACCTTTCTTCTTAAGCCAGTCTTGGCGGAGGATGTTATAAGCTGGTGGAAGAATTTCTGAAACAGATGTGTGAGGTTTAAGACAAGTTTCATAGAGGCAGAGGATGTCAGGGGTATTTAATGAGATCCAGGTATGGAAAGGAGAGATTTTATTCATCATACTTTGAATATTCGTGGATAGAATGGATAGGTTTTTAGCATATGTAGGTGTTGGAGTCTGAGATGGAGAATAAGGGGTAAATGACTGGAGATATGAGGTAAAGGAGGAGCTAAGATCAGGCCCAGGGTTAGGGTGTATATCACCTGACAGTACTAAATTGGAAATGAGTAGACTGAGGAAAGTAGGTAGACAATGTTGGTGGAAATGTTTTGGGGAATGTAGGTAGGGAGAATATCTTAACTTTGTGCATAGTAGTGTTAAAGTGAGGAGATAAGGATGGGGCTATATGGAAGGTGTGTGAGGTAGAGGGAGTAAAATGTGGGTAGGCAGAAGTAAGTGTATGAATTCTTGGTGGGAGGGTATACAGATAAGAGGTGGCAGTGTAGTTAAGGCAAAGGATGGAAGTGGTGAGGATAATAAGAAATAAGCTGTTAGAGGTATATATCTTTGGAGCAAACAGTATGACAAAGGCTGTGGGTATACACTAGTGGTGGGGTATATGAAGTGCAGTGTGTAAATAGGAGTGATTTGGATTTAAGAGGAAGTGTTTGTTGATTAGAGAAAGTTGGAGGTAGATTGTAGGGGAAGTGTTGTGGTCAATGTGTACAGAGTATAAGTCAAATGAAACTGGGGGTGGGTGGGAATGGGGGTAGGATAGGGGAGCAGAGTGTGCCTGACCATAGCAATGGCAAATGAAGCCGGTTGGAATGGACCAGCTCTCAGAGCACCAGAAAGGCAGAAAAAGAAAAGAAAAGCAATCAGAGAAACAGTGAATGATTTTACTGCTTGCAGAGAAAAGAAAATAGTTTAGGGAGTCAGGAATAGTAGAAGTTGATGGGGGAATCCAGTGTGCTGAGCAAATGCTAACTTAAAAACAATCAAAATTAGTTTAGAGTAGTGGGGAAATAGATTAAAATTAGTCAAATCACTAGAGTTGGATTAGAGGGGGGGAGGAAGTACAATTGTTGCCTACAGAGTTACAAAAAGACAGGGTATAAAAGAACAGGGGGATGAGTTTAGGAAGAGTGAAGAGAGAATCAAAAATAGAGATAGGTAGAAAAAAAATAAATCTTTTCACAGGACCAAAAAGTGAAGGGGAGAGGAAAAATGACAGAGAGACTGCAAATGAAGAGGGCAAAGTTGGGTGAATAAGTAGGGGGAAACAGAAGAGAAAATATAATGAGGAGAGTGGTGATGAAGAGCAGACTAAAAACTTTGTGGATACACAGCTATAAAACACTGGGGGTGGTACTGGTCTTTGGTGGTGTGCATAGAAACCACCATTAAATTACACAAACAGGATTAAAGATAATTTTAGCAGAGTGACATACATAGAGGTGAAGAGGTAGATACTTGAGACAATGTTTGGCTGGAAAAGAGGTGGTTCTCAGGTTTGGTCAGGGTTGTGGGATGTTCCTTACAGATGGTATAAGCAGCAGTTATCTCACAGAGCTGAGGAGGTAGATACTTGAAGCAATGTTTGGCTAGAAAGATGGTGGTTCTCAGGTTCAGTCAGAGATGTGGGATGTTCTATACAGATGGTACAAGCAGCAGTTACTTCATAGAGCTGAGGAAGTAGATACTTGAGGCAATGTTTGGCTGGAAAGGAGATGGTTCTCAGGTTTGGTCAGGGTTGTGGGATTTTCCAGTCAATACAGCTTAGGACACATTTGAGCACAAAATATGAATGAATAGAATATGCTCATCATCATAAGAATGGATCTGAACACTGTTGGGACAGCAAGGAGACAAGAGAAAGAGAGATTTACACTGTGTATAACTACACTCTATCTTATCTGTGTTTTTAACAAACACAGATAAGATACAATGTAGTTATACATTATTTATCAAGTAAAAAATCATGCCTATAGAAGTACAGAAAAAAAAAAAAAAATATATATATATATATATGCACACAAACACGTGTGTGTGTGTGTGTGTGTGTGTGTGTGTGTGTGTGTGTGTGTGTGTGTGTGTGTGTGTGTGTGTGTGTGTGTGTGTGTGTGTATGTATGTATATATATATATATATATATATATATATATATATATATATATATATATATATATATATATATATATATATATATATATGTATACAAAACTATATACATGAAGATTTATCTGCAATGAATGAGTGTAAAGGCTTATCTTCAGTGGACAAAGAGTAGAAGATAGATGTTACAAAGGAGCAATAGGAAAGTTTAGAGAGAGAGTTTAGGAGTGAACAGGATGACATAGAGGACAAAAGTCACAGGTGTAGGCAACATATGGGTGTGACCACAAGTGCAGACCCAGGCAACACGGCAGCATCTGACTCAAATATTTGAGTCACGACAAGCCACGTGTACATGAGTACACAGAATGAATATTGATTTTCAGGTGTTGCCCCACCACAACAACACAGATTGCATCTAATGGCAAGTACCCGCTAGATTTACACATAGCATAAGAATAACATATTCCAACATGAACATATGCAAATGTGTCAAAACACAGATCATCAACTCAGGGCAAAAGTGACACAGGTATGCATACACACACAGTTTGTTGTATCACTATATGGAAAACCGTAAGGGACACACACCTGTGCTACACACACACACACACACACACACACACACACACACACACACATATAGATAGATAGATAGATAGATAGATAGATAGATAGATAGATAGATAGATAGATAGATAGATAGATAGATAGATAGATATAGATATAGATATAGATATAGATATATATTTCCATATCTGTACTATATGATAACATGAAAAAAAGAGAAATCATGCAGGACATATTGAAATTTTAATTTCAGAAAACACTTATCACAGTACAGTGGTATTGTAATCATATGAGCCAGCTATGTGCTACACTGTTGGACATACTCTAATGCAGTCTCGGGTGACCTCACTGATGTCTCACACTATGGTTTGTCCTGCCCTGACTATGTACAGACACATCTTGCCCTGTTTGCTCCACAATTGACATGGATGGGGGTACAACACCATGTTGAGATGAAGGAGCATGACTGTGAGTTGAGGGCCTTGTTACTGGTGGGAACACAGCAGATGGGCTTGTAGTCGAACTCTGTGTGGGTTGGACCACAAATAGTGTTTCTTAATGGATAATGGTGGTTATGCAGACAGGTGGCCTGCCTCTCACAGTGTGCAATCTGCTGAGCACTGTCATGGAACACAGAGTCCTGGTGGTAGTGTGACACTGTGACAGGATTGTAGAGGCCAGGGTTTCTACCAACCATGCCAGAGCTAACAGACTCTCATTCTGAGGGGCCAATGCATCCATAATCTCACTGTGACTGTACTCTTGTCCTTCATGCATGACATGTAGCTGGTGTGCCACATAATCTGTGGTGCAGGCAAGTACATGGAAGTCTGAAGGATGCCATTGCTGTGACAGTTCATTTGCCTGCAGCAAGAGGCAGACACCCTCTGACACCAGGCCATACTCCCATTTCTATGTCTATTATGTTGCCCTGTTTCTGTTTGTTGTGTGGAACTGCCAGCAGCAGTGCACTTAACTGTGGTGTGTTGGTCAACGGCCTCACCCTGTTCAACATCCACTCTGGCAGTATCCTCTAAATGGACCTCCACATCTAAGGCTACATGTGCTGCAACATCCCTGTCAATCTCATGGATGAACACTCCTAACAACTCAAGATCCTCTGTGCCAGAGGCCATCCTACCATGCTGAGACACATCATGAGCAACATCATGATTGTTGGATGGGCTGCTGGATGATAAAGATAGCTGGTGTGCTACAAGATGAAAAGACACAAATCAGGACAGTGTGTGTACATCACATGATGGATATCAAAGGCATATGGCATATATATCTCACTGCAATGTTACAAATAATAATGACTTTACATGCATTCTACTGTATATATGTTTCATGGAATGCACATAAAATAAGCATATCATCTCTTTACATGGCCAACATGCATGACATATGTGATGAATAAATAAAACACAACTGGCAAACACTCATGGGAAGATGGTGGTGTTACACTGGGGTCAACTTAAACTAGTGTAGTGGGAAAAAGCAGCATTACTGATCACATCATTTAGACCATTAACCAAGTAAACACAGGTAAAACATATAGAATGCATGACACACACATACCTCTCATAAGTGCGCTTGGGGAAGTTGATGCAGTCTGGCCTAGGAATGATAAGAAGGACACTATTAATGGAGGTCAGCTTCAGGCTTAACTGCAAGGACAGGTATGAAACATATTTAATAGTATACCACTGATAGACCCATGCTGTGTAGAGGTTGTTGGTTGTACTGTAGATCTTGCAGTGGGAAAGTAAAGAGAAAGACAGCACAGTCATGTAGTTATCAAAACTTATATTGACAACATCACATATAACAACACAGTAATATTGTCTGTGAATACTCACATAATGAATGTTGCAAATGTATACCAGTGGGCCTGTATTGACAAATATTGACAAAAATGCCAGGTATTGTGCTACACATTGCTGAAAGCTATGGCAATGTTGTTGTAATGTATCTGGTCTGTCTACACTTGAAAATGCATGGCTTGCCCCTCCACTGGATGTACCTGTAGTGTTAAATGGTAGGGAAACAACAATATAACAGTAAACAGCAGTGCCATGAAATTAGGTGGAGGCACTAACAAGGTAGTGTTAACAGCAACAGTATAGATTCACTCACCTGCTGATCCCTGCTGTAGGCTTGAAGTAGATGGAACGTGTGAATATTAATGCATGCAGCATTACAAATGTTGTTTGGACTGCTCTGTCTGTAATTCAGATGTACCAATACATGTAATTATACTGCTCTTATGTTCATCATCCTCACCCTGTGTTGAAATGTATTCACAGCTCAACTCTCCTGCTGTAAATCAAACAAAGCAATAGATGAAACACTGTATGATGAATACTAATGTGACTTATTACAAGTAATAACAATGCCTTCCATCCATCCATCCTAAACCCTTTTTCCCATTTTGCACATGGGGTTGGGGTTTCACTTCCACAGTGAGAATCATCTCAAACCAAGGTTTACACCTTCAGATGGCTAGCCCTGCCACACTAGTTCATTCGCATCACTCACTTGTGCACACACTCTCACCTACTGCATGTCTTTGGAATGTGGGAGGAAACTGGAGCACCTGGAGGAAACCCACATAACTGCAGGGAGGACATGCAGACTCTACACAGAAGACACCCCAGCCTATAATCAAACTAGAGAACCTTTTGCTGTGCAGTAACAACACTAACTGCTGCACCAATGTGGCTGCAAAGCCTTCATATATAAGACTGGTAAAATCAATATAACATGCAACGTATTTACAGTTTGTGAATGGGATTCAAACTACTGACAATGCATATATATTTCATGGAGGTTTACAGCAAACATCATTTTGCCACATGTCTGCTTGCATGTCATATTCAAATATTTCAGCAAATAACAATTTGAAGAAGTTACAGAATGCATGGGTAAACCTCAGGATCCATAACCAGACCACAGACAGTGCAGATACGTAGTATATTGAAACAGTTTTGATAATACCTTTGTAAAGAATAATCATTGAAGACGTATCTGTAACACCAACAGTGCAGGTTTATAGTGGTTTTGTTAGGAGACATGAAATAAGAAATATCCGTCTTATGAACATCACATACTAAGTATGGATAGTGTCAGAATCCATACTTTTCCATGGTTACACTACAGAGTGCACAGAATTGCCAGTAAGAATTGCAGATGATCCACAAATTATCTTTTATATACTGTTAATATTTACAATGGAAGTCTGTCTATACAACTACATAAGGGACTGAAATAAACAATTTAGAAGGACAACACCTGTATGCATAAAGTTCAAGAAACATCACTCCAGTAACTTAGGACAACCTCTGTTAAAATTATCATGTCGAATAAAAATGAATTTAAACATGTACCTTTTGAAATGAATAACTTTAACAGATGTACTAATCACCACAACAGAAATTCTACAAATTGCCGATGTACCTTTCACTCCAAATCACATAATCAAAGTGCACCTTGTGTGCACCCAACTTTAAGTACCATTTGTGCCATACATTATTAATGAGGTTAATTATACTTCAAGTTTTTGGAATCCCATTCATGCACATCTGTGTATTGTGCCATTATGTGCTGAAGCACCCAGGTGTACCACATAAATACCTAATAGGTGTTGAGAAATACTACCATGTGTGGCACATGCCCATTATCTTCCAATGATCTTATAACATGACATCAGTGCCGCTTTCAAATATTGATTATGATACATTTACTGATCACACCATTGCTAATTGCAAACTGAGTGGACTTCTGTGAGCATTTCTCTGTTTATGTATTTTTCAGTTTCTTCTACTTGAGGATCATGATGGCTACTTTAAGGAGGCTGAGACATGTCGGCACACTCAACTGGACTGACAAGGAGACAACTCAGAATTTGACCATTTCTGCCAGATTGGAGTAGAGGATGACAACCAGACCAAGGAACTTTGCTATGATCGATGCGTGGAACCAAAATGCAAGGGAGCATCAATGGAGGACAGGGATCTACTGCACTGAAGTGCAGGTTTGTTACTGCTATGATGACCTGTATCGGAAGGACTCAGAGGAGCTTTAAAGGAGGGTCACTGAAGTGAGAAGCCAGGCCATAGATCCCTACAGTAAATACCAATATTCTACATATTGCTACAGATTTTTTTAGATATATCTCTGTACCATATATATCATATATATCATATGGATATTTGCATAACAATTTGTTATGCACTGTGATAATTAGCTCATGTGGATGATTAAGTTAACTTTGTAAGTGCTGTTCTCTTAACTATGGGTTGGATACCCATGTTGTTCTTTTATGTAATAATGTGTATAATATACATAAGTATGTTCTTTGTAGATGTACATATGTTTTACAAAATCTATGTACATAATTTCACATAGTCTCTGTTTTCATCCATCACAGATGCCTATAGCACCTAGGCTGAGGATAACTGTGAACTTCTTAGTTTTCCATTATAGTCCTACTGCATCACCTATTGGAGCATTACAAGTTGGAATACAAAGATGTATATAACTTTCTTATATCATTCCTCCTAAACAATTACACAGACGTGTTTATTTAATTTAAAATGTAATTCCCATCTCATTGCTTACACATATGCATTTAGTTATGTATTGATAGCTGTTATTTCTTTTCTATGAAAGGTCCAAACATTGTATGCATTTTTCCATATTCATAAGTTTACCATGGGATTTCTAAGAATCACCTGCATTACCTGTTCTCTACAATGATACTCTTGCTAAATGTTAGTCTGGCCTGTAAAGCATCTAGTCAGCATGTCTAAGTTTTGGTGTGTTGTGAGTTCCAAACCACATATGGGAAACATATATTTGTGCCTGTTACATTGGTTAACTTCACCCATCGCTTTTTTGAAGAACCATATTGCAATAGTTTATATTAAGGTTTATATTGTGCATGGTAATGACACTCTGATGCAGTCTTCAAATTTCTACATATTTTTCCATAATCTGTAATGTTCTGATAAGATCAGTATTCTAATAACAGGGTTTGTAGAGCAGTACCTGTTTGTTTACACGTAACATGCTGAGTGTTAGCTTAGCCTCTAAAGCAACTAACCAGCATGTCTAAATTTTGGCTTGTTGTGAGTTCCAAACCACATAGGGGAAACATATATCTGTACCTGTTACCTTGTTTAACCACCCATACCATTTTTGGAAGAACTATATTTCAATACTTTATATTAATGTTTATGTTCTGCATGGTAATGACTCACTGATATAGTCTTCAAATTTTTATGAAGATGGCCATGATCCATAATGCTCTGATAACATCAGCTGCTGAACAACAGTGTTTGTTGAAGAATCACATGTGCTGATTGTTAGCCCCTTTTGTAAGGAAACAGGCTAGCATGTCCACATTTTAGTGTGCTGTGTGTTCAAATCTGGAAAGGGGTCACATATATCTAGAACTGTTATTTTGCTTTAATATACATACAGAATTTATTTATAAAAGCATATTACACTCAATATTGACGTACATTTGAGCATAGTTGTGAATAATTCAGTTATTTGTCAAATTCCTACTAACATATTCATAATCCATAACACTTTGTTAATATCAGCTGTTTAACAGCAGGGACAGTAAAGTACCCGCGGTGGTGGTGCTGCGGTAGCGTTCTCGCCTCACAGTAAGACACTGTCCGGTTCAATTCTCAGCTAGAGCGTCTTCTGCGTGGAGACATGCGTGAATGGGCGTACCTTCGTTGAAGGTTGTGCGTCAGGCCTGGCAAGCCGGTACGTAAAAATCAACTGCCAATCATTAGCTGACCAGAGTTCCACTGTGGTGACCCCTAACCGGGAAAAGCCGAAAGACACAAACAAAACAGCAGGGACAGTAAATCTTGTTAAATCCTGTTATATACCTGAGCAATTCTTTGTTTGATATTGTGTACTTTGTAAAAGTACTATGAAGGTCTGTTTTCTCATGAAATAATAAAGTCAGTTGTAGAACAGCAACATCCTCAAATTTTGAGAGAGTGGAATGAGCAGACTATAGCAGCTGAAATGCAGAACAGGGAAGATGTATGTATTTTCCTAGTGATGTGCTCTTTTGCATGGAATGTCATTGTTCTCACACATACCTTTCTGTGTACATCATGTCAGCAACATGTATGGTTCTGTTCACAAAACCTGTATGCTACATGACACTTTCATACTGCCTGAGTAATGTATATTGTGCGTTACAGTTAATGCATCTGAAATAGAATGCATTTTTCCAGCTGTTTAGGTATGTGAGCAGCACATGTTCATACTTTGCAATCCTAAGTCAAGAGCATTATTAGTAGATAATCGCCCTTCAAGATGATTGTCATAACAACTATTTTCATTGCCTGCAAAACATAGTTTTTCAGTTAAGATAGGTAGGCAGGTAGATCTCATGGTTGGAGTTTGGATATAGATTGTGGTTACAGGTGTGAATCTCGTGCCCTCCACTCTGTGTCCGAAGATATTAACACCTAAATATAAAAATGTCAACTCTGTATTGTGCTTATATAATGTTCTTCTGAAAGAAATGTCAGCAAACTGTGTTGAGAAATGTATATCTGTTCTATTTGACAAACAAATTTTTCATACATTCTATTTTTTGTTTCAGATAATGAGGAGTGCAGCTGAAACAGAGCCATGAGCACTGAGTGGATGCACAGGCTTGAGGATCAGCGGCGGGAGAGAGGTATGTTAATTTTTTTACGTATTTTATTAACTGAAATGTATCAGCCCCTGTTTTCAGGCCTGTATTTTTCACAATAACATGTTTATTGATTAGAATGCAGGAAACCCCATCATGCATCAGTAATGTATGTGACATCATCACAAGTTAGCTGTCCTTTTAAGTGTCGATAAATTCTAACAATGTTGATTTTTTTATGTATCTTTGAGCAATTTGTTCATCACACATTTTTTTAAATGTACTCCGTATATGTATGACAATTGCTCTTGTGTATCTGTCACACATTGCACCTGTCTCTAACCCCTTGGGTGTTTTTGTAAACACAATGTTACAGCGTAGATTGACTGACACTTGAGCAGATACCCATCTGATTGTAGCATTTCAGTATCAGCAAGCATATTTCATAATTTTTTTCAGTGTACTGACTGCTGCTTGTTTTTGTAGATGATGAATACAGCTGTACAAATACATTACTATTAGTAAAAGATATATAAGATTCTCATATATAAACAGATGTGTTGATTGAACATATCAAATTGTTTTTATTGTTGCACTCATTATATTGATCTGTATTCAGCTATATATCATGCTGCGCCTGAGACATCATGCCTGCACCCTGGAGGAGACGTTGACACACCGGGATAGGGACAGTTTTCAGGAGAAGATGCAGGAGGTCATGACCAGTGTGTTCTGAGCACAGGTAAGGGACATGATGGTAACCTTCTTTGAGGATATGGCATGAGCTATGTGGGACTCCTTCAGGGTGATACCTCTTGAGATTATTTGGAAATCTGATCCTCATCAGCCTGGTCCTTTTGGTTGTTAAGTATTGTCTGTGTGCACCACTTGTGTTCTGCTGCTAACATGGTGATTGCCATTTCACTGATTGGACTGTATATGCACTCTTCTACATGCATACCATGTATCTGTCATGCTTATGAGTTATTATCATTTTACATTTACTTTGGTTTCAATGTGTGCATGATACACATTAACACATAACATTTTCCCCACACATGCAGCTGTCCATGCATTGTGGCAGTTAATCTTCAGATATTGCTGCAAGAAGTAGTCAGTAAACGTGTGTTAATGGGGTGACTGACAGACAACATATGTAGTCCATACTCCATCATTAACAGTGTGATATGCCTTGGATTTCTGTTTTGCCATATCAGGTATGTGCAACATACATACGTGTCATTCTACAAGTTTTTGGATGGCAGTTGTCATGATGTCCCACTGTCGTGATATGTTGCTATGTCATGGTTTGGCAATACTGATGCCATGTGGGATCATGTACAGGTATAACCTGTCTATGTGCAGTCCTCCTTTGCTGACTGCATCAAACAGCAATGCAACATTAATGTGTACAAAATGTTACAGATTACACATTCTTTCACAGCACATTAAACTGTGTTTGTTGTATGTTACACTTCCACACACAACATAGTGACATCAGTGTACACCTTCCAGAAATAATTCTACACATTAAATGACTGTACATGTGAGTGCACGTGGTCAGATACTGAGTGACATGAAAAGGTACCTTTGATATGTGAGCATTCAGTGATTTACTGCTGATGGGCTGTAACAATGCTCACAGGAGTGTCCTCTGCTCCATAATGAGCATAGTGGCTGGCATATACCTGTGATTCTTTAGTTGGCATTTGCATGATAGTATATGTATATGTGCTTTTAATTTTTAGCTTGCTTATCTGTGCATGTTGATGTGATGTGATTGCACATTACAGTGTATGCGTGTTTTATTAATGCCCAGTTCTATGGACATCAGCAATCCATCTGGCCATTTGACATACATTTTAAATTTGCTTGCATGTATGTCTGCATGACTTCTACAGCACTCTGTGTGCTTTACACATGCATTTGCAATGTGACAACTTATCATGTCCTCCTTTACTGTGATGTGGTCCCCAGTTGTCCACCTCCCTCCCACCTTCATATTTCCCTATTATTTTTTGCCATTATGTTTGCCTTCATTAAAACTACTGTCCATTGCCATTCATTAATTTGACACAGTGAACATGTGCCACATGCATGCCCATTGTACAATGTAGGACATGTGCACACAAGTTGCTGGCTAATACTTGTAATACGTCCTTGTTCCCAGTATATTTATGTATTACTCAGTTTAGTTTTTTCCTATGTGTACGACCTCCTATATTCATTATGCTGTACTGTTACATTTTTGAACATATTATTACATGTTATCGGTTTATGCATTGCATTGACCTTGATTTCATGTACATTCCACTTATGCCATTGAGAGACATGTATACACATTTACACCTGTTACCTTTGGCATGGCATATGTGTGTAACACATACACATTCCATTGCACATTTTTTTTAGTTGTGTGCACCTACTTGTATATGTAGCACTGTTGATTGCACTTCTGCAGTACTTCTGGTTGGCACTGTGCTTGGCTGTTTGCCTTTCACATGCATGGTTGTAGGTATGGTTTTGTCCTCTGTAATTACCTAGCCTTGTTAGATCTGCATTCACTCGTTTGTGATGTTTCTTGGTTTACACTTGCACTGCTGATGGACTAATTGGATAATTGTATATTTATCCAAAGTGAACTGTGATCCTACTTTATTACTCTGAAAAACTCATCTATCATTGTTCATACACATACAGGTATGACTGCCACACAGTTTGGAACATGTCATAACATGATAGTGCATAGGTAGTTATGCTGTTCTGTATTTCAGCATGGCTGGTATGCATCCCCACCCTGTTTGACAATTTTATATTGTCCATGCAGTGTGCTGTCCATGTAACTTACCTGTCCTTAGTTTCTTACTTCCAACCTTTGTCTGTCTTATGTTGTGCCATGTGTTCTGTGGGCATGCCTGCAGTGATAATCTTCACCTCCTTTTTCCCAATGTTTACCTTTCCTTCTGTTCTTAAAAACGAATGGGGCCTATTCCTACAAAAAAAAAAAAAACACATTGCCTTTGCCACTCTGACTTCCCATCAGATTTTCCTATTCCAGCATCCCTCTTGTGTGCCCCACATCTTTTTTTCTAATTCCCACTTTCCTTGGGTATGTGCATTACTTGTGTTGCACACACAAGTCCCAAACCCATTGTTAGCAACTGTTAGCTATAGCAATAAGGCCATGATTGCCCTTCACCATTAATTTTTTAATTAGAAATGTACGTATTCCATTGGAATCCGTAAGTCCAAGTCGATATAGTTTAATGGTACATGTATTGTGGTGCTATCCGTAGTTGTCTCTTAGTTTACTGTAAAGAGTGATGTAAATCTATGCATTTTAAACAGCCTTGCAGCTTTGAAGAACATATTATAAGTTAGTAGATGACATTTGGAAATATTCGCAGTTGTCTGAGACGTTTCTATGTCTACTCCTGCAAATATATGTTATGAATGTCATGCGGCTTACATTGGGAAAGTTGGCATTCTTAATGATTTTTTTTTTGTTATCATAAAGGAGTGAGTTACATTCCATAGTTGTCATTAACCTTACTGTACAGATTTTACAACTATCAGGATTCTTGAATTGTGATAATCTTTCTGTAACTTTTGTACTATACAATGTTACTGGACAACCATTTCTTATTAATTACAGATTACTTGTGCATTTCTATAGTGCACCTTTGTAACTATGATACTCCATTGTTCGCTGAGCTATTCTGTTTTTCTTGTTGTACATTAACATATTACAATGTTATGTGCAAGTTTTACACTGATATTGACATAATGTGTCAGATTCTATGAACTTACCAGAATTTGGCCTTAATGTTGCTCCACCTTGGAGGAAAATGTGAAAAACCCCATTAAATGTTCTGCCATCAACTATCCTTTTCACCTACTTCCAACTGAAATGATTATGCTGGCATTGATAATGCTAGCTTAGCTCTTAATATGCATGAAAAAGCTAAGGAATATGTAAAATAATATCCTGGTGCATAACAGCAGTAACATATTGAATGACAACTGTTGGAAAGTTATTTTAAAAATTCAACAATATATTAATTGTGAGGGCTAGAGAACAGCTTTTATCTTTTTGGGGTTTACTAACAATCTTTATAATGAAAACCTGGAGATTATACCACTATATTTTATTTTATTTACTTATTCATATATTTTATTGCAAACCTGGTGTGACGATTGTGGAGAGATGGGCGAAGGCTGCCAGCCTAGTCAAATAGAATTTGATACATAATTCTATAAACTGTATAAATAAATGCAAAATACAGGCATGCTTTCTTGATAATAAATGTAAAATGCAGGCATGTTTCTTGAGTGTAAGGAATACTGTGAAATGTGTTTACCTTTCCTTCTGTTCTTAAAAACGAATGGGGCCTATTCCCAAAAAAAAAAAAAAAAACACATTGCCTATGCCACTCTGACTTTCCATCATATTTTCCTATTCCAACATCCCTCTTGTGTGTCCCACATCTTTTTTTCTAATTCCCACTTTCCTTAGGTATGTGCATTGCTTGTGTTGCCCACACAAGTCCCAAACCCATTGTTAGCAACTGTTAGCAACTATTACTATTTCTCACAAGAGACTGTGAGCATTTTGACTTTGGACATCCAACTTACCAGCACTCTGCCTTATGCTCACATGTAAGTTTTAGCACTGTGATTTCTTGTAGGAATAGTTAAAGATAGTAAAGATTAATTAGGTATTTTTCTTTGAAATCAGACCTGTCCTACTGTATTATTTTAAGTTTCTGTGTGATCTGTGAACTCTTAGATATCTCTTTGGTGTAGTAGTTTTGTCTTGTGTTTTAATTATTTATTATTAAATATTTTTAAAACCTTCTACCTGTGGCTGATTTGTGTAGAGATAAGCTCTAGAGTGCATTGCATATTTATAGAGGTTATTGTAATATGCCACTCTAAAGTAAGCCTTGACTGTTAGTCATACTACCACTGGATATTAATATTGCACAATAATAACTGGACACCCCTTTAAGGGCCTTTTAGTAGCTGATATTATTAACTGGGTGGTGGCAGTAATTACTACTGTATAGTCTGGGTAAAGGGGCACAGTTGGAGAATCTGTGTCAGCCTTTCCCAGGAGTGTCTGTGAAGTTGTATAAATACTTATCTCAAAGTGCGTGTGCGTTGTGTCAGCTACTTGGCAGGGACACGAAGCACTGGTTGGACAGTGAGGGTAATGGAGGTTTTAACTTGCCCAGTTAGGCTGAGACCTGGACCCTATGGCTGTGCCAGTGGGAAGTCTTATTGGGGACCTGGTAAGCAAGTGAGCAACCAGCCCCAGACTGACTGTGATCTCTGTTTGCACTTAAGGGAAATTGTACTTTACTGTGTGTATTAGTTATCCTTTCCTTTTCTAGGAGACGACCTCCCTGGTGTTAGTGGTGAGGATTGAGGCTCCTTGATTGCTGGGCCAGGGCACGGTTGTCACACCTGGAAATAAACTACAATGTATAAAATGGCAATTCAAAGCAACATAATTATGGTAAAAACAATAAATACATTAAAAAAATTATAAAAAGAAAAACAAATCATTTTTTGAGTGGATTAAGACAGACATTCCCCTTGACCACTGAAATGTAATACATATGGGATCACTAGAAAGTAATGCAAGCCTGAATAAAGAAAAGTAACTGATTCCAAATATCTGGAAAAAACACACACAAGAAAAACAACCAAATATCCTCTGATAAGTGGCAGAAACATCTAATAGCTTTACCTCATGTGCCTAGAGGCTTCACTAAGGCATAAAGCACAAGTCGACTTGTAGCTTTATTAAATTCATTATGTTGAACATGCTATTGGACTATGTACATTTCAGTGTTTACCTTGCAAATTAGCTTTCTTGGCTTGCATAAGCTTTCTTTCAACCAAGAATTACCTTAGAGATTATTATAATAAGACATAGATAGGGTTAGTGTACAGTTTTCAGCTTGGGGGTGCAGTAGTTTTCCTCCTGAATAAAACATTAGTTTCAGATGAATGTCATTTGTGATATTCTAAATATTACATGGGTATTTGCAGCAAAATATTATGATTTTTTATTAGTCCTGGCAATAACTGGTTGATTGTTTACTTTAGGACACACCATTGTTGTTTGCACAGCTGTTGGTGTTGCTGACTTGCCTGACATTCCAGTGAGGCTGTTAGTTATGTGTAGTGGTTGGAACATTTTGTAAATATTATTCTAATTCTGTGAACAATACAAATTTTAAAAAGGTTAAAGTAAAAACTTTGAAATGTTAATATCAGGCATTACTGACAATGTGAGTGAAAAACAAGTACACACATCAAGCAAGGGGGCTGCCACCACCACCCCCCCCCCATGCACCAGCTGCTATACAAAATTTTAAGTGCCACTGCCTTGTAGTCTTAGCTTCTGAGGGGTACAGGGATGGAAACAATATCAAGTAAACAATATCCAGTAACTGTGGGTATGAAAGACTCCTATTAGACTGACCAGAACAGATACATCATTGGAAATGTGGAAAGGGATTCCTGCTTTTGTTCTCCTTTTCCTTCAGAACAAATTCAGTGGCAACAAAACACGATCTGCATGAATAAGGTAAGCTGAGTAAAGTCTAGATATTTCTGTGAAATGTTAAATCTTAAAACTACTGAATACTGCTACTATAAAACAATAATTATACAATGATCCCCCCATTAATATTCTGAAATGTGAACGCTGATTGGCCAGTGTGCCCACTGTAAATCCCACAATATACCAACGGAAAAAGGTCCGGTCCTCCGAACTTTTTCCTGTTGGTATAAAGTGTCCAAAACTTTTTTTTTTAATAAATAAAAAAAAAAAAAACGGTGCAAGAGAGACTTTCTTTTCTCCGTTACTTCCGTTTCAAAGCATTGATGTACTGGGTATGCAAAGGAACGTAAGTCTCATACACATGCGCTGTACATCAACACAAGGAAGCAGTATACAACCACCGGAGGAAGAACAGTAATGCACCGTTATACAAAGACATTATTTAAGAAAAGTATTTTTTTTTCCTTAAATAATGTCATTGTATAATAGCAATAACTGACTTTGTGGTTGTGGTATATTGAAGATTTACCCACGGTTGGCTTTATTTAATCACTCAGGCTTCGCCCTCGTGATTAAACCATGCCAACCATGGGTAAATCTTCAATATACCACACCGCGTCGTCGATTATTGCCTAAATAATGAAATGCCAAATAACAATGACAAGAAATTAATACTTCTCTCTATAAAGCAAACATCTCTTTCATTGCAATGGAAACTCTTCACATGGACATTTATTCATAGGTCCATTATAACACCACATAAAATGGAAATAATGTTTAAACAAAATATAGGATGTTGGATATGTAAAAGGTACTTGAGAGCAGATTGGAGCATATGTTTTATGGGTCTATATTACATCACCAAAATCATATTCTTGTGAACACTTATTGACCAGCACCTAATCAGCAAAAATCAGTTTAGCGATTTGCTGAATTTACTAAGGGCAAGGAAATACTTGCCCAAAGAACAACGGATCAACATCTACATTAATTGAACCTGCCCAATTTGGGCACTTCCCCTTAACTATATATACCAACTCCGAGATCACACTACAGTGGAGAAAATAGCAAAGTTCTGTTGTTGGCCAGTTACATCCTTGCCCTTAGTAAATTCAGTGAATCGCTGAAGCGATTTTAACTGATTAGGTGTCAGTGAATAGGTGTTTGCCGGAATATGATTTTGGCGATGTAATATAGACCCTGTTTTATGATAATCATTTACTTAAAACATTTTGGGATAACGTAAATTTTTTCTTGCAAATAGTTTTTAATGATAATTTCCATTTGTCTAAATGTTTGATTTCGTTTAATGCTCCTATTCCCCAATGAGTTGCTAGAACAAAGTTTTCATTTTTATGGACACTACTGGCTATAGCATGCAAAACCATTACTACAGATTGGAAAAGTGAGACTTCACCCACATTTAAAGAATACACAAACATCATATTGAATGTATCATGAATGGAAATGAGAACCGTTAGAATGAGAACGGAAAGAATCACATCCTATTACAACTCATGGAAGAAAGTGAACAAAATAATGGACAGAGATGACTAATAGCTCATGAAATGAAGTTTTAAATGTAAAAATATGTAATATCTTTTAAACTTTGACACCTGTGTTAATAGCTTTTTTAGATTTTATAGTTGTTGACTGTATATAGTTGTTAACCTGTGTAAATTATGTTTTATATTGCAAAGTTATGAAATTACATTCATTTTGTAAAATCAATAAAAACATTTAAACAAAACATATTACAAGCATAAAAATGCTGAGATAGATTTTCCTGGAGACCTCAACAATCATTTTGATCTGCTGGTACATGTGAAGAAGAAGAAGGAACAGGATCTGTCACTTCTTTTTAGGAAATTGTCAATGGACTTGGGCAAACATTGGAAAATATTTTCTGTGAAGCATCACCTGCAGAACGTGGACTTTTTATGGAAGTCATATGGGCCTATACTAAGCAACTTAATTATCTTAAATAATAACATTTAAATGTGTCTTTTTTTGATATTATAGCCACATACAGCAATTGTTAATTAAAATAAAGACTTCTAAGATCTATTGCTTTTTCCTTATACCTTTCTACCTCTCTTCATTTCCAATGTAGCACGCAGCCTGTTGTATATATTCTTAATTAATGGTGTCCAGTCCATTACTGGCCCTTAGTGATACTCATATGGATTTTCACATTTAAAAACCCAGTATAACTCTGGTAGCATGAAGGAATGTACCAGCACTTGGTCAAGGTTACATGTCACCATTCTACTGACTTTGTTACAGCAGGAGAGGTTAGGGACTGTTTGGAAGAAATATTTTTATAGGATCAATTGAGGGAATGCTAGGAATTTAATTACTTTGTGATCAGGCAGGGCTATACCAAGTTTAGGTATTTAGTTAAAGCAGGAAAACTTCAAAACTTTGGTAGAAATGGAGAAGAAAGAAAAAAATGAATATATAGTGAGGTGTAATTCTATATGTATCTGATACTTGCTACAGAGATTAAGGTTGTGAGTTAGAGTTCCTATGGTACAAGGTTTGATTCTCTCAGCTCTCATTTGCTTACTGAGTATCTTAAGCAAGCCATTTAATCAGATGTTGTCTCTGAAACAGTACTGTGGGCTTATTGGTTAACAGATAGGTGTTATATATGTTAAAAATAAAGAAAGCAATTATTCCTAAAGAAAAATTTGGGTCTATATTAGATGAACGAAATTCATCTTAGTGAACACTCACATGAGCGAAAATTGCAGAACTCGAAACCACAATTGTGAGATCGCGGTACAGTGAAGATGGGAATATTTGCCCTTTCCTCACTGTAGTGCGATCTCAGAGTTGGAATATATATTTAGGGGGGGGTGGGAGGCGCAGCCGCCACAATTGCAGTTTCGAGTTCCTGGATTTTCACTCGTGAGCATTTGCTAAGATGAACATTAATTCATCTAATATAGACCCAAAAATTTTAGCAGAATTCAGACAATATTCACCTCAAATGAAGGGGTAAAAGACCTATGATTTTCCAATCAGTTATTAAGTACATTGAACAAAATATATCACTAGAGTAACACAGACCATACAAGTGGGGATAATTTGGGATTGATACATTTCAAATTGAGCAACCTACCAATTCTACAAATGTAGATAGCCTTAACAGTTATTTTTAAATGGTTTCCTTGATAAATATGGGGAGAATTCAGTGTCTGATAATGTAAGTGCCTGGTCGGTCCAAGGTATTCTAGCATAGAAACCACAATATCAGGGATGTTTGGTGGCCTCTAAGATTCACATTTTGAAGAGTCTTTAGGAATTCATTTTGTTTGATGTGTTATACTGGTGTACAAACACTCAACATGGCCTGTGTTGTAAAGCTTGAGAAGTAGGAAGCAATGCAAAAGCAGAGAATATAGTACAGGTACAACTTAGGTCTTTAAGTGCAATAATTGATGTATTTTTGATGGCTTTTTAAATTGTGTGACTACAGTGACTGCCATGGTAAAAGCATTAAACAACATATACAATCAAAATAATCAGTAACTGAACATCATGCCCCCATACCCACTTACTTATATATTCTAACTCCAGGATCAGATACCCTTGGGGATCTCATAATGTAACTGCACAGGCACTGATTTTTGGGGGTTGCAACCATATGAAATGCAACTTTCTAATAGCTGAGTATACTAGTGTTACCCTTGTGCTACATATGTTCATTTTCTGTCTTTAGAAACCAGTTTCCTTCAATGACAAGATGCATCTTAATACTTTTAAGTGGCCAAATTTAAAGGGGTGTGGAGCTCAGAACTCAGAAGAGAGTAATCCAAACTGTGTGCTTATTGTAGCTCACAATCTCTTGTTCTAGAAGATACACTTCTGAAATTAATTTTCATTTTGTTTTCCAGAATGCTGATAAAAAGAAGTATTTCTGTTAAAATATATTTTGCAAAATGAAATGTCAATAACATTAATAAGTCATCACACTGAGAAACAATATACATTTGAGTGATGCACATAACCTTTGATGCAAAATTATGGATAACCCTACAAATTAGCAACAACTTAGGTATATTGGCATAGCAGTAAAGCATGAGAAAGAGCCTATGAACAATGAATATTATTAATAGAAGCTTACACAACTACTTGTACCTGATGAGTAAACTATCCTTGCAAGAAATGATCTGTTACAACCACAGAAACTGGAACAGGAAATTACAGTGGCTGACAGTTTCAGTAGAAGAAATGTGCTGTTATGAGTCATCTGTATGCCAGTTTTGAGAATTTTTTTTCATTAAGCTGTATGTATATAATTTTATTATTCAACCTGTCTTGCAAACAATTATTTCCCCCAAATTTAAGAGGAGTTGCATGTTATTGCATCTCCACTGAATCTATGCAGACACAAATTTTGCATGTTACCTCCACTGTATTTGAACTGTAGGCTTGAAGGCCATCAGGTTTCCCACCTCCAAATAAATCTACTGTTCTTGCTAAAAGCATCCTAGTGTAAGTTAGAAAGGAAGTTTAATAACTTTAGTTTTACTGATCCCTGTTGGTGCTTCAGCCTGTTTTCTTCTGTACTGTTTCATGGGGAGAACCACATCAGCGTACAACTGAGAAGATCTAGAAAAGTTACTGAACAATCAGCACTGCTACTATCAGCAGGTTCTGCTGGGATAATTTTCCAGATGACAAAAGTTTATTTGTAACAGCATGATACTCATTCTGTGTTGAAAGGGAAATGTGCATTGAGACAATGACCATTTAGTCAACGTAATTTGTTCTAAGGAGGTCACAGTAAGGGGATTATATTTTCCTTTCCACTGACCTCACAATCTCAAAGTTGATTATTTAACTAACACGATATTCTGGGGGCTTTCATTCTAATTGAAAATGCATTTGGATGTCTTTCATACTAGAGAAAATCCTGTTCTGAATTCTACTTTAAATCATTATCTTCTCTGTGAACTGTAATTTAGTTTTAGATGATGTTCAGATGCCTTTCACCCAAGAGTGAATGAAGGCCCTTGAGAAACTTAGATTTTTCCCACTGTGTTACGGATCCCCACTGCTTCATGCTCATCTCTAAACAGGTGTTATTAGTATGGAGCATACCACAGCATCCTGTCAAATATACTGAAATAGCAGTAGTACTGGCCAAATAAAGGCCTATAAGAAAACTGCATTACTGTAAACTTGCACCACACTCTGAGTCTGGTCTTAGTAAGTTACATATCATACCAGAAAGTAGTTTAAAATGATTAGGAAAATCAATTTTCTTTATCTCTGCTCTAAAGAATTACAGGTTATTTAGAGGATATAGGCATCCTCACAGGAGTTACACTGATGGCTTTACAAGCTATAAGAAGCTTGTCTATACAAACAATAGCTTCACTGCATTGAGACTTTCTTACAGTTCAGTGAATTGCTTGCCTTTTTCCTTGTTTTTCACCCCATACTGGCCAACCAACAGCCGTTCCCTTCTCCAAATGACACGTGTTTCAGTTCAGGTGAGAGCTGGAGAGGGGAGACCACTTCATTGCTACTCAGCAAAGTTTTTTTTTTTTTAATGCAACATCCTCTATGCCTTCAACAGTCTGACACTGGCATTCTGTAGTGTCACCCTTCTGACACAAGCACACTTCTATGCATGTACAGGTTCTGGTTACAACACATCAGAACACTGTTTGCTGAATATGCACATCCAGATCCTTGTGTTGCTTTTGCTATGACACCCATTCTCCTCTGAGTGTCAGTATTGCAGTGGACCAAGTTGCCCTTCCTCTCCCATATGCTAGGTGAGCTGGTGTTGGCCATTCACACCTAACCTCCCATACTCGCTTTGAGAGCACCTGAGTCACTAACTCATCTGTGTTACAGTCAGGGTTCCATCCTTCTACAATCCAATTCCTATAAAGTTTCATTCTGTGAACAGTATTCAGCCATCTATTAATATCTGTGTGTGAGAGTGTGTGTGTGTGTGTGTGTGTGTGTGTGTGTGTGTGTGTGTGTGTGTGTGTGTGTGTGTGTGTGTGTGTGTGTGTGTGTGTGGGTGGGTGTGTATATTTCTGTAAAAATTAATTTGTAAGTACTTCACTTTGATTTAACATTATATTATCAAAAGTGTCAAAGTGGAGGATTATGGTTACTAACTGTAGATCAATGTGTGTGGATGCACCTTTAAGAATCTATCCAAGGGCTTGCACAAGTGTATAAATACTGAGCACGTGTGAGCCTGACTGCCATTTTGTAGTAAGCTGTTGAGATGTAAGCATGTATGCATATCATGTCTGTCAGTTAACCAGTTTGTTTATATGTTATGATGCTGCTATCCATCCTGATGTGTTTCTAAGTATTAAAGCATCTCAGTGAAATATCCCTGCCTGCTTGTCATCTATGTTAAAGAAGGACGAGCGACATGGTGTCAGAAGAAGCATGTCTAAAGGACATGTTGTTAGAGGTAGCATGGCTATAATGACTTAAGGCACTTGCTTGGAACTGGTGGAATATAGAGCAGTAAATAATCCCTACAATGTGCATACTTTGCAAAACAGGTCAGAAATTAATTTCAGATATTAAAACTTGCTCAGCACTATTTCTTATTCATAAAATATGAAACAAGGCATACGGAGCTTTCTAAATGGTATTCGCATAAACCAATATGTGCGATAATGATAAAAATATTCAAATTATTACAGAAAATGTTTGAAATAAAGACTGAATTGCATAAAATAAATAAAATACAGGGAAATGACCACATTTTTGCAAAGCATGTATCTTTCGTATTAAGCAAAGACATCTGAGTTATCAGAAGTGTATAAAGTGTCCGCCTGTTTGTGTAGTATTGCAGTAAAGTTATTTCGCAAATACAGCCATTACAGAGCATATTTCACAAAGTACAGTATTTCAGAGTTTATTGTGCATTTGAATGTTATTACAAGCTAACAGAACAGTGTGTTTGTATATAATTACAAAGGCCATATTTTCAGTGTGTTTGTACATACTTTGTGGGCATGGCAGATGGATTTCGAAAACCCAGTGCACTTGTGTTTGATAGTAATATTCAGAGAACTGGAGAGTATTTGAGCAAAAGTAAGACATTTTCATACAGGTTGCATTTTCTGATAATGATGACAGTACAAAGGCATTTTTCTGCTTATCTTAGCTGGGTCAGAAGCCATAGAAAGGGAATGTTCATTTGTCTATGTACCCACTATCTATACCGGAGAGGGGGAAGCCATCATATTGTTGTATAGGCTGAGTTAAGGGAGGACCCTGAGTGTTTAAAGTGTAAATTTAGAGAAATGTGTAACCCCCCCCCAGACAAATGTTACAATGGAAAGGCATTTATTTTTCACAAGGGATCAAAAGCCTGGTGAAACTTTTGCAGCATATATAACTGACCTGAGAAACAAAGCTAAAACATTCAGATTTGGTGATTTAAGGAATGAATTGATAAAATACAGACTTGTATGTGGTATTAAAGATGATGCTGTGAGAAAAATTTTGCATGACAGTGATTTAACTTTGAATAAGGCCACTGAGATTTATCAGATATATCAGCTCTCAGAAAAGCACACAAATATGCTTACAAATGAGAACATTTCTAGAAGGCACAGTAATAAAGTTCATGTTGATAATATGCAGCATGTGATTAAAAGAAACAGACCCAAGCACATGTCAGCCACTGTAGTCCCTGCAGTACTCACGGGTAAACCCCAGAACTTTCCAGAAAATTCCTGAGTTTGCACAGACTCAGTGAAGCATAAGAGTGAGTCAGCAAACACAAAGCTTGGGCCCCAACCCAGTTTCATTGACAACTGTCATAATTGTGGTGGAAGTCATGAATCTAAAAGGAAAAATGTTTAGCTTTTGGTCAGCAATACCACAAATGCAATAAGTGGAATCATTTCAGAAGGTTTTGTAAATCAAAAGGCCCACATTCTTTTATTAAAAGGGAACATTTTTAAGAAACGAGTTGATCAATTAGAAAGCTGCAACCCTACTCTTTATGTTGATGGTGTGTCAGTGCTTCATGAAACAGTCAATGCAGTAGATTTAAGGGCAAAGAATGAAGTATTTTGTACCATTTAGATAAAAGGCAAACCCATAGAGCTCAAAGTTGACACAGGTTCCAAGTGCAATGTTATGTCAGCAGAAACATTTGCTAGAGTGAGTAATGGTGAAAGCTTGATTTGCAAGGTGTGCGAAGCTTGTTGCTTATGGAGGTGAAGAAATTCCAACCGAAGGCTCACTAGTGCTTTCATGTTACTCTGCTGAAAGAAGCTATGACTTGTTATTTTATGTGGTCAAGAGGCACATCCAGTTATTATTAGGGCTCAGAGACAGTTTGATAATGGGATTGCTTTCATTTAATAAGGAAGTCCATCAAGTCAGCTTAAAAGATCACTACTCTAATTACACCCACTACATTTTTCTACCTATGCTGATCTTTTCGAAAACAAAGTAGGCAAACTTCCAGTTGTGTACTCCATGAAGTTAGATCCTGAGGTCAGTCCAGTTATCAGGCCAACATGTAAAGTCCAAATAGCTATGCAGGACAGAGTGGACTGGATAAAATGGTGCAACAAGGTGTGATTTGTCCAGTTGCAACTCCAACTGAATGGGTATCTTCCATGGTGGTAGCTCATAAAAGAAGCTCAGATGACATCAGAATATATATTGATCCACGAGATTTGAACAAGGCAATAAAAAGACTTAATCGTCCAATGCACACAGTCGAAGAAGTTACAGACGATGTCAAATGCTGCTATTTTTTCTGTCTTAGATGCAAAAAGTTCATTTTGGCAAATTCAGCTTGACAAAAAATCCTCATTGCTCACTACGTTCAGTACTCTGTTTGGCAGTTACAAATTTTTGAGAATGCCATTTGAGATAAATTCTGCAAGTGAAGTCTTTCAGTGTGCAATGGAGCTAATTTTTTTCTGGGTATTCTTGTGCTATTATAGTAGACGACATACTAGTAGGAGGTCAAGGTGAAGCAGAGCATTACAGAAACCTCAACAGTTCTAGAAAGGCCACGTCAAGTGAATCTTAAGCTCATTCCACAGAAATACAAATGCAGGCTACAAGAATTTACTTATGTTGGTCATTTATTTACCAATACAGGCCTACGACCAGACCCTTCAAAGCAAACAGCCATTCTCGAAATGCTAGCTGCAGACAATGTTCAAGCCCTGCAATGTTTTCTTGGCATAGTTAACTACCTAGGCAAGTTAATTCCAGACTTCAGCCAACTTTCAGCACCACTTACAGAGCTGACACATAAAGATGTACCCTGGTCATGGTTAGAGCAACACCAAAGAGCGTTTGATGTCCTGAAACAGAGAATTGCTAGTCCACCAAGTGTCAGATACTATGATGTTCACAAACCAGTTACACTTTCCTGTAATGACTCGAAATTTGGTCTTGGCGCAGTCATTCTACAAGAGGATCAGGCTGTTGCCTATGCATCAAGAACTTTTACGCAAATTGAAATGCAGTATGCCCAGATTGAGAAAGAACTTTTGGCAATTGTGTTTGCATGTTTGAAGTTCCACAATTATGTTTATGGTAGAGCTATCCCGATCGAAACAGACCACCAACCTCTAGTCACTATCTTGAGAAAACCAATGGATACAACTCCAGCCAGATTGCAACACATGATACTGAGACTGCAAAAGTATAATTTCAGTCTTGTCTTGTCTACAAGAAAGGCAAACATCTTTATCTTGCTGATACATTATCCAGATTGGCCAGAAACACCACAGAACAGCATGAAAATGAGAACCTTGATTATGAAGTCATGGAAATGAGAAATTTTTCTTCCACACATCTTGATGAGTTGAAAGATCACACAGCCACAGATCCAGTTTTACAGAGGCTTAACCACTTTATCAATCAAGGATGGCCATCAAAGCAATCTAGTTTACCTCAAGAAGTGCAACCACATTTTCCATACAGAGATAAGATTTTGTTTGACAAAGACATCATTATGAAAGGTTCAAAAGTAATTGTTCCAATACTTGTAACAACAGTACATTACTGTCTTGCTTCGTGGTCACCCAGGAACCGACTCTACCAAAAGAAGGGCAAGAGAGCTAGTATTTTGGCCTTCTATGTCACAAGACATTGAGAGAGCACTTTCATCATGTTCAGTGTGTAATATTTATTTATTATTTATTTATTTAACATTTGTTGACCGAAAGTCCGACTAGGTTCCACAGAGCCTGTTTTCAGCGCAGGCCGGGAGAAATGCTCCAGATGCATGTCTTTGGAATGTGGGAGGAAACCAGAGTACCCGGAGGAAACCCACACGAACACAGGAGAACATGCAAACTCCACACAGAAGGCACCCCAGCCGAGAATCGAACCGAGAACCTCTTGCTGTGAGGCAACAGTGTTAACCACTGCACCACTGTGCCACCCCTAGTGCAAAGCCACATCAACAGAAAGAATCACTTCAGCTAAACCAGATTCTGGAACTACCTTGGTCAACAGTAGCCACTGACATCTTCAAGTGGAATGGTTAACATTATTTGGTGTTAGTAGATTCTTACTCCAGTTGGTTTGAGATTGACCTGCTTCCTAACCTAGCATCCAGTACTGTCATCACTAAGATAAAACTTCATTTTGCAGTCCATGGTAGTCCACACAGTTATTTCTGAAAATGGCACACAGTTTACAAGCCAAAAGTTCAAAGGATTTGTCAAAGAATGGGACTTTACTCATGTCACGAGTAGCCCTAAGTACCCGTAGTCAAATGGTTTTGCAGAATGTGCAGTTCAAAGTGCGAACAGTTACTAGAGAAGTCAAAACAAGATAATAGTGATGTTTTTCTGAATCTCTTAAATTTCAGAAATGTTCCTCGTGATAAACATCTTGGTTCACCTGCTCAGAGACTTCTATCGAGACAAACCAGAACCACATTACCAATCAGTAGTCAAGTGCTAGTTCCATGTGTCAAGAACAACAGATCAGTGAAAACCAATCTGTTGAAGAAGCACTTAACCCAGAAGTCCTACTATGATAAAACCAGCAAACCGTTCAATCCGTTATGAGAAGAAGTGGCAAGGATGCAAACATCCAAAGGTTATCATCAGATTGGTATCGTGAAAAGTATTTACCCAGAGCTGAGATTATACATTGCGGAATCACAAGGAGCAGACTTTAGGCAGAATTGGAAGCATTTGACACTGGTGTGTGAGCCTATACCACAACACATAGCCTGTGAGAAAGACACTTTATCTCAGAGTAAGTTGTTCAGTGTTCCAATTGCAGAGGAAGCTCCAGAGGACATTCCCATTCCAGTGACAAATCCAGGAGTTCCTGATATGAGTCGTGCACCGAAGACTGTTCCTGTTGCTAAATTTGGTCCATATTGTTATGTTACGATATATGGTCGCATCTCTAAACCCTGTAACAGATACAAGTACTTGGACATAAACATTGTGTTTTGTTTCTAATGTCTATATTAATGCATGTCTAACTCTGCTATTGTTTTTACAGAGGGAAATCTTTTTAAGATGGAGGATGTAGATCAATGTGTGTGGATGTACCTTTAAGAAGCTATCCAAGGGCTTGCACAAGTGTATAAATACTGAGCAACTGCAAGCCTGACTGCCATTTTGTAATTAGCTGTTGAGATGTAAGCATGTATGCATATAAAGACTGTCAGTTAACCAGTTTGTTTATATTTTATGATGCTGTTATCCATCCTGATGTGTGTATTAAATGTATTTATTTTATTTTATTTAACATTTGTTTACTGGGAAAGTCCTACTTGGAATGAAGCTAATTTTCAGCAGAGGCCCGTTAAGAAACACTCCAGATGCATGTCTTTGAAACATGGGAGGAAACCGGAGCACCCAGAGGAAACTCATATGAACACAGGGAAGACATGCAGACTCCACATAGAAGGCACTCCAGCCAAGAATCAAACTGGACAACCTCTTGTTGTGAGGCGACAATGTTACAGCTGGACCACTGCACTGTATTAAAGCATCTAAGCAAAATACCTGCCTGCTTGTCATCTATGTTAGAGAAGGACGAGCGGCACTAACCATAACATTCATTTTCTACATGTAACTTTGGGTATTTTCGAGCCTGTTTTTTTCCATTCTTTTAGAAAGTAAAGCTCTGTGGGTACAAAATAAGAAAACTTAATGAAAATGTGGTTTATGGTCCACTAAAGCCCAAGTCAGTGGTTAAGACAGTCAGTGTTTACAAGAACAAAGGGTATATTTACAACTATATGCAGTACAAAGATATCAAACTCTTGCCACACTGCATGAAAGTAATGGAGAGGCTGACTGATAAATGAATACACAAAGTTGTAGAAAGTAAAATGAGAGATGAGCAGTTCAGATTCAATGTTTGCAGTCAGATAAATAGTTGAGAAGATGGTGATGAGGAAAAAGTCCAATGTAGCATTCCTACACTTGGAGAAAACATAGAATAAGGTTCCAAAAAAGCTGATTAGAGCAGTTCTGATAACTCAAAGTCTTGGTAGCAGTGGTAAAATTAATGTAGACTCTGTACAGGGACCCAATGACAAGAGAATGAAAAGTGTTCAGACTGAAAGAGGTGTTCCAGTGGGAGAAGGTGTGCATCAGGCTTCAATACTTCAACTCCCCGCCTCCTTCTGATTAAATACTAACTTCAAGATACAGCATTCCTCCAAAAAAGGGAATATTCCCCTACTTGGAGACTGTCAATCTCACAGACCTGTTCATCATCTTTTTAATTGACCAAATGTGGTCAACTAAACAGATGTTGAACAAAAACAATAAATATTTATGGGTGTTGTTGTTGTTTGTCCTTTGGCTTTTCCCGGTAAGGGGCCGCCACAGCGGAACTCCAGTCCGCTAATGATTGGCAGTAGATTTTTACAAAACACCGAGGTGCCAGTAAATGCCCAAACTTCAACAAAGGCACGCCCATTTACTCACGCATGTCTTTCGAACGCTACCCAACCGCGGGGAGGACATGCAGACTCCACACAGAAGGCACTCCCAAGCCAAGCCGAGAATCAAATGGGAGAACCTTTATGGGTGTACCAAAGTTAAACAAAACATCCAAGGATTAACATTTACAAAGCTGACCACAAAAAGTCGACTTTGCAGACATTGACATCCTACTACAAATGTGCCAAGCAACAGTCTCGGTGTATGCAAAACTAAAACTTAAAAAAAAAAAATACCCCATGACCCCTGCTAATTATACATACTAACCCCAAGATCGCACAATCTTGGGGAGAGGGCATATTTCCCTACCACAAGAAATGTGCGATCTTGCACACCTGTTGACTATCTGTGTAGCTGACCATATTTTGTAGGCTAAACAGATGTCAGCCAACGATAGATTTGATGTATTTCTGTGGACCCATATATGTATCTATCTATCTATACATATATAGAGACAGATAGATATCAAGATAGATAGATATGGGCTAGTGAAATACACCAGAATAACTTAATAAACAACGGTTTAAACAAGCAATTCCAGCTTTAATCCTTTTTCTTATTTTTAGTAAGACTGCAAAGTGATCTTTGACACAGATTTTACATAAATTGCTGTGACTGAGATATATATATATATATATATATATATATATATATATATATGTATATATATATTATGAGTATATATATATATATATATATATATATATATATATATATATATATATATATATATATATATATATATATATATATATATATGTGTATATATATATATATTTATATATATATATATAAAATGTATATATATATATATATATATATATATATGCATATATAGAGTACAATGCTACATTTTAACTAAAGAATAAAGCACATTACAAAGAAGTGTTTTGTTGCCTTAAATATAAGAACTTTAAAAATATACTTTCTTCAGCTATGATGAAGAGAAAGAAAGAACCAAGACCACTAAACAGTGAAAAAAAAAATGGCAAAATGTTGTCCAGTGCCTCATAATTAATATATATATAGCTTCTTCATCAGCCTGTAATAAATAATGAAAAACTAAGATTATGCATGTGAAAGACCAAAATTTGGCTTATAGGGGAAACAAAAAAAGAATAAAGAACTGAGACCAAACATTTACAATTAAGTATCAGATGTTCTGTAGTAAAGCTTTTCAGAAATGCAAATTATTATGCTTAGATCACAATCATCAATTCATAAAAGATTCAGGAAGTTCACCTCAAAGCTTTACAGAAAATTTTCTTTAATTCATTTTGAGAACATATTTCCAAACAGTTATGATTGGCAATCTGATTATATTTCTTTGTAATACCAAGGGAGTTCTTGCTGTCTCGACATACAAGTTAGTAAAGAGTATAGAACTGCAAAATATCCAACAGCTTTAAATGCTGGTATGCAATTTGGGCTGTCACAAAAAACAGTGACCAAAAGCAAAGTGCACCTCTTACTAACAGATATCTTGAAAACCTTTCTGACAATTTGTTTAACTAACACGATATTCTGGGGGCTTTCATTCTAATTGAAAATGCATTTGGATGTCTTTCATACTAGAGAAAATCCTGTTCTGAATTCTACTTTAAATCATTATCTTCTCTGTGAACTGTAATTTAGTTTTAGATGATGTTCAGATGCCTTTCACCCAAGAGTGAATGAAGGCCCTTGAGAAACTTAGATTTTTCCCACTGTGTTACGGATCCCCACTGCTTCATGCTCATCTCTAAACAGGTGTTATTAGTATGGAGCATACCACAGCATCCTGTCAAATATACTGAAATAGCAGTAGTACTGGCCAAATAAAGGCCTATAAGAAAACTGCATTACTGTAAACTTGCACCACACTCTGAGTCTGGTCTTAGTAAGTTACATATCATACCAGAAAGTAGTTTAAAATGATTAGGAAAATCAATTTTCTTTATCTCTGCTCTAAAGAATTACAGGTTATTTAGAGGATATAGGCATCCTCACAGGAGTTACACTGATGGCTTTACAAGCTATAAGAAGCTTGTCTATACAAACAATAGCTTCACTGCATTGAGACTTTCTTACAGTTCAGTGAATTGCTTGCCTTTTTCCTTGTTTTTCACCCCATACTGGCCAACCAACAGCCGTTCCCTTCTCCAAATGACACGTGTTTCAGTTCAGGTGAGAGCTGGAGAGGGGAGACCACTTCATTGCTACTCAGCAAAGTTTTTTTTTTTTTAATGCAACATCCTCTATGCCTTCAACAGTCTGACACTGGCATTCTGTAGTGTCACCCTTCTGACACAAGCACACTTCTATGCATGTACAGGTTCTGGTTACAACACATCAGAACACTGTTTGCTGAATATGCACATCCAGATCCTTGTGTTGCTTTTGCTATGACACCCATTCTCCTCTGAGTGTCAGTATTGCAGTGGACCAAGTTGCCCTTCCTCTCCCATATGCTAGGTGAGCTGGTGTTGGCCATTCACACCTAACCTCCCATACTCGCTTTGAGAGCACCTGAGTCACTAACTCATCTGTGTTACAGTCAGGGTTCCATCCTTCTACAATCCAATTCCTATAAAGTTTCATTCTGTGAACAGTATTCAGCCATCTATTAATATCTGTGTGTGAGTGTGTGTGTGTGTGTGTGTGTGTGTGTGTGTGTGTGTGTGTGTGTGTGTGTGTGTGTGTGTGTGTGTGTGTGTGTGTGTGTGTGTGTGTGTATATTTCTGTAAAATTAATTTGTAAGTACTTCACTTTGATTTAACATTATATTATCAAAAGTGTCAAAGTGGAGGATTATGGTTACTAACTGTAGATCAATGTGTGGATGCACCTTTAAGAATCTATCCAAGGGCTTGCACAAGTGTATAAATACTGAGCACGTGTGAGCCTGACTGCCATTTTGTAGTAAGCTGTTGAGATGTAAGCATGTATGCATATCATGTCTGTCAGTTAACCAGTTTGTTTATATGTTATGATGCTGCTATCCATCCTGATGTGTTTCTAAGTATTAAAGCATCTCAGTGAAATATCCCTGCCTGCTTGTCATCTATGTTAAAGAAGGACGACGACATGGTGTCAGAAGAAGCATGTCTAAAGGACATGTTGTTAGAGGTAGCATGGCTATAATGACTTAAGGCACTTGCTTGGAACTGGTGGAATATAGAGCAGTAAATAATCCCTACAATGTGCATACTTTGCAAAACAGGTCAGAAATTAATTTCAGATATTAAAACTTGCTCAGCACTATTTCTTATTCATAAAATATGAAACAAGGCATACGGAGCTTTCTAAATGGTATTCGCATAAACCAATATGTGCGATAATGATAAAAATATTCAAATTATTACAGAAAATGTTTGAAATAAAGACTGAATTGCATAAAATAAATAAAATACAGGGAAATGACCACATTTTTGCAAAGCATGTATCTTTCAGATAAGCAAAGACATCTGAGTTATCAGAAGTGTATAAAGTGTCCGCCTGTTTGTGTAGTATTGCAGTAAAGTTATTTCGCAAATACAGCCATTACAGAGCATATTTCACAAAGTACAGTATTTCAGAGTTTATTGTGCATTTGAATGTTATTACAAGCTAACAGAACAGTGTGTTTGTATATAATTACAAAGGCCATATTTTCAGTGTGTTTGTACATACTTTGTGGGCATGGCAGATGGATTTCAAACCCAGTGCACTTGTGTTTGATAGTAATATTCAGAGAACTGGAGAGTATTTGAGCAAAAGTAAGACATTTTCATACAGGTTGCATTTTCTGATAATGATGACAGTACAAAGGCATTTTTCTGCTTATCTTAGCTGGGTCAGAAGCCATAGAAAGGGAATGTTCATTTGTCTATGTACCCACTATCTATACCGGAGAGGGGGAAGCCATCATATTGTTGTATAGGCTGAGTTAAGGGAGGACCCTGAGTGTTTAAAGTGTAAATTTAGAGAAATGTGTAACCCCAGACAAATGTTACAATGGAAAGGCATTTATTTTTCACAAGGGATCAAAAGCCTGGTGAAACTTTTGCAGCATATATAACTGACCTGAGAAACAAAGCTAAAACATTCAGATTTGGTGATTTAAGGAATGAATTGATAAAATACAGACTTGTATGTGGTATTAAAGATGATGCTGTGAGAAAAATTTTGCATGACAGTGATTTAACTTTGAATAAGGCCACTGAGATTTATCAGATATATCAGCTCTCAGAAAAGCACACAAATATGCTTACAAATGAGAACATTTCTAGAAGGCACAGTAATAAAGTTCATGTTGATAATATGCAGCATGTGATTAAAAGAAACAGACCCAAGCACATGTCAGCCACTGTAGTCCCTGCAGTACTCACGGGTAAACCCCAGAACTTTCCAGAAAATTCCTGAGTTTGCACAGACTCAGTGAAGCATAAGAGTGAGTCAGCAAACACAAAGCTTGGGCCCCAACCCAGTTTCATTGACAACTGTCATAATTGTGGTGGAAGTCATGAATCTAAAAGGAAAAAATGTTTAGCTTTTGGTCAGCAATACCACAAATGCAATAAGTGGAATCATTTCAGAAGGTTTTGTAAATCAAAAGGCCCACATTCTTTTATTAAAAGGGAACATTTTTAAGAAACGAGTTGATCAATTAGAAAGCTGCAACCCTACTCTTTATGTTGATGGTGTGTCAGTGCTTCATGAAACAGTCAATGCAGTAGATTTAAGGGCAAAGAATGAAGTATTTTGTACCATTTAGATAAAAGGCAAACCCATAGAGCTCAAAGTTGACACAGGTTCCAAGTGCAATGTTATGTCAGCAGAAACATTTGCTAGAGTGAGTAATGGTGAAAGCTTGATTTGCAAGGTGTGCGAAGCTTGTTGCTTATGGAGGTGAAGAAATTCCAACCGAAGGCTCACTAGTGCTTTCATGTTACTCTGCTGAAAGAAGCTATGACTTGTTATTTTATGTGGTCAAGAGGCACATCCAGTTATTATTAGGGCTCAGAGACAGTTTGATAATGGGATTGCTTTCATTTAATAAGGAAGTCCATCAAGTCAGCTTAAAAGATCACTACTCTAATTACACCCACTACATTTTTCTACCTATGCTGATCTTTTCGAAAACAAAGTAGGCAAACTTCCAGTTGTGTACTCCATGAAGTTAGATCCTGAGGTCAGTCCAGTTATCAGGCCAACATGTAAAGTCCAAATAGCTATGCAGGACAGAGTGGACTGGATAAAATGGTGCAACAAGGTGTGATTTGTCCAGTTGCAACTCCAACTGAATGGGTATCTTCCATGGTGGTAGCTCATAAAAGAAGCTCAGATGACATCAGAATATATATTGATCCACGAGATTTGAACAAGGCAATAAAAAGACTTAATCGTCCAATGCACACAGTCGAAGAAGTTACAGACGATGTCAAATGCTGCTATTTTTTCTGTCTTAGATGCAAAAAGTTCATTTTGGCAAATTCAGCTTGACAAAAAATCCTCATTGCTCACTACGTTCAGTACTCTGTTTGGCAGTTACAAATTTTTGAGAATGCCATTTGAGATAAATTCTGCAAGTGAAGTCTTTCAGTGTGCAATGGAGCTAATTTTTTTCTGGGTATTCTTGTGCTATTATAGTAGACGACATACTAGTAGGAGGTCAAGGTGAAGCAGAGCATTACAGAAACCTCAACAGTTCTAGAAAGGCCACGTCAAGTGAATCTTAAGCTCATTCCACAGAAATACAAATGCAGGCTACAAGAATTTACTTATGTTGGTCATTTATTTACCAATACAGGCCTACGACCAGACCCTTCAAAGCAAACAGCCATTCTCGAAATGCTAGCTGCAGACAATGTTCAAGCCCTGCAATGTTTTCTTGGCATAGTTAACTACCTAGGCAAGTTAATTCCAGACTTCAGCCAACTTTCAGCACCACTTACAGAGCTGACACATAAAGATGTACCCTGGTCATGGTTAGAGCAACACCAAAGAGCGTTTGATGTCCTGAACAGAGAATTGCTAGTCCACCAAGTGTCAGATACTATGATGTTCACAAACCAGTTACACTTTCCTGTAATGACTCGAAATTTGGTCTTGGCGCAGTCATTCTACAAGAGGATCAGGCTGTTGCCTATGCATCAAGAACTTTTACGCAAATTGAAATGCAGTATGCCCAGATTGAGAAAGAACTTTTGGCAATTGTGTTTGCATGTTTGAAGTTCCACAATTATGTTTATGGTAGAGCTATCCCGATCGAAACAGACCACCAACCTCTAGTCACTATCTTGAGAAAACCAATGGATACAACTCCAGCCAGATTGCAACACATGATACTGAGACTGCAAAAGTATAATTTCAGTCTTGTCTTGTCTACAAGAAAGGCAAACATCTTTATCTTGCTGATACATTATCCAGATTGGCCAGAAACACCACAGAACAGCATGAAAATGAGAACCTTGATTATGAAGTCATGGAAATGAGAAATTTTTCTTCCACACATCTTGATGAGTTGAAAGATCACACAGCCACAGATCCAGTTTTACAGAGGCTTAACCACTTTATCAATCAAGGATGGCCATCAAAGCAATCTAGTTTACCTCAAGAAGTGCAACCACATTTTCCATACAGAGATAAGATTTTGTTTGACAAAGACATCATTATGAAAGGTTCAAAAGTAATTGTTCCAATACTTGTAACAACAGTACATTACTGTCTTGCTTCGTGGTCACCCAGGAACCGACTCTACCAAAAGAAGGGCAAGAGAGCTAGTATTTTGGCCTTCTATGTCACAAGACATTGAGAGAGCACTTTCATCATGTTCAGTGTGTAATATTTATTTATTATTTATTTATTTAACATTTGTTGACCGGGAAAGTCCGACTAGGTTCCACAGAGCCTGTTTTCAGCGCAGGCCCGGGGAGAAATGCTCCAGATGCATGTCTTTGGAATGTGGGAGGAAACCAGAGTACCCGGAGGAAACCCACACGAACACAGGGAGAACATGCAAACTCCACACAGAAGGCACCCCAGCCGAGAATCGAACCGGAGAACCTCTTGCTGTGAGGCAACAGTGTTAACCACTGCACCACTGTGCCACCCCTAGTGCAAAGCCACATCAACAGAAAGAATCACTTCAGCTAAACCAGATTCTGGAACTACCTTGGTCAACAGTAGCCACTGACATCTTCAAGTGGAATGGTTAACATTATTTGGTGTTAGTAGATTCTTACTCCAGTTGGTTTGAGATTGACCTGCTTCCTAACCTAGCATCCAGTACTGTCATCACTAAGATAAAACTTCATTTTGCAGTCCATGGTAGTCCACACAGTTATTTCTGAAAATGGCACACAGTTTACAAGCCAAAAGTTCAAAGGATTTGTCAAAGAATGGGACTTTACTCATGTCACGAGTAGCCCTAAGTACCCGTAGTCAAATGGTTTTGCAGAATGTGCAGTTCAAAGTGCGAACAGTTACTAGAGAAGTCAAAACAAGATAATAGTGATGTTTTTCTGAATCTCTTAAATTTCAGAAATGTTCCTCGTGATAAACATCTTGGTTCACCTGCTCAGAGACTTCTATCGAGACAAACCAGAACCACATTACCAATCAGTAGTCAAGTGCTAGTTCCATGTGTCAAGAACAACAGATCAGTGAAAACCAATCTGTTGAAGAAGCATAACCCAGAAGTCCTACTATGATAAAACCAGCAAACCGTTCAATCCGTTATGAGAAGAAGTGGCAAGGATGCAAACATCCAAAGGTTATCATCAGATTGGTATCGTGAAAAGTATTTACCCAGAGCTGAGATTATACATTGCGGAATCACAAGGAGCAGACTTTAGGCAGAATTGGAAGCATTTGACACTGGTGTGTGAGCCTATACCACAACACATAGCCTGTGAGAAAGACACTTTATCTCAGAGTAAGTTGTTCAGTGTTCCAATTGCAGAGGAAGTTCCAGAGGACATTCCCATTCCAGTGACAAATCCAGGAGTTCCTGATATGAGTCGTGCACCGAAGACTGTTCCTGTTGCTAAATTTGGTCCATATTGTTATGTTACGATATATGGTCGCATCTCTAAACCCTGTAACAGATACAAGTACTTGGACATAAACATTGTGTTTTGTTTCTAATGTCTATATTAATGCATGTCTAACTCTGCTATTGTTTTTACAGAGGGAAATCTTTTTAAGATGGAGGATGTAGATCAATGTGTGTGGATGTACCTTTAAGAAGCTATCCAAGGGCTTGCACAAGTGTATAAATACTGAGCAACTGCAAGCCTGACTGCCATTTTGTAATTAGCTGTTGAGATGTAAGCATGTATGCATATAAAGACTGTCAGTTAACCAGTTTGTTTATATTTTATGATGCTGTTATCCATCCTGATGTGTGTATTAAATGTATTTATTTTATTTTATTTAACATTTGTTTACTGGGAAAGTCCTACTTGGAATGAAGCTAATTTTCAGCAGAGGCCCGTTAAGAAACACTCCAGATGCATGTCTTTGAAACATGGGAGGAAACCGGAGCACCCAGAGGAAACTCATATGAACACAGGGAAGACATGCAGACTCCACATAGAAGGCACTCCAGCCAAGAATCAAACTGGACAACCTCTTGTTGTGAGGCGACAATGTTACAGCTGGACCACTGCACTGTATTAAAGCATCTAAGCAAAATACCTGCCTGCTTGTCATCTATGTTAGAGAAGGACGAGCGGCACTAACCATAACATTCATTTTCTACATGTAACTTTGGGTATTTTCGAGCCTGTTTTTTTCCATTCTTTTAGAAAGTAAAGCTCTGTGGGTACAAAATAAGAAAACTTAATGAAAATGTGGTTTATGGTCCACTAAAGCCCAAGTCAGTGGTTAAGACAGTCAGTGTTTACAAGAACAAAGGGTATATTTACAACTATATGCAGTACAAAGATATCAAACTCTTGCCACACTGCATGAAAGTAATGGAGAGGCTGACTGATAAATGAATACACAAAGTTGTAGAAAGTAAAATGAGAGATGAGCAGTTCAGATTCAATGTTTGCAGTCAGATAAATAGTTGAGAAGATGGTGATGAGGAAAAAGTCCAATGTAGCATTCCTACACTTGGAGAAAACATAGAATAAGGTTCCAAAAAAGCTGATTAGAGCAGTTCTGATAACTCAAAGTCTTGGTAGCAGTGGTAAAATTAATGTAGACTCTGTACAGGGACCCAATGACAAGAGAATGAAAAGTGTTCAGACTGAAAGAGGTGTTCCAGTGGGAGAAGGTGTGCATCAGGCTTCAATACTTCAACTCCCCGCCTCCTTCTGATTAAATACTAACTTCAAGATACAGCATTCCTCCAAAAAAGGGAATATTCCCCTACTTGGAGACTGTCAATCTCACAGACCTGTTCATCATCTTTTTAATTGACCAAATGTGGTCAACTAAACAGATGTTGAACAAAACAATAAATATTTATGGGTGTTGTTGTTGTTTGTCCTTTGGCTTTTCCCGGTAGGCATACAGCGGAACTCCAGTCCGCTAATGATTGGCAGTAGATTTTTACAAAACACCGAGGTGCCAGTAAATGCCCAAACTTCAACAAAGGCACGCCCATTTACTCACGCATGTCTTTCGAACGCTACCCAACCGCGGGGAGGACATGCAGACTCCACACAGAAGGCACTCCCAAGCCAAGCCGAGAATCAAATGGGAGAACCTTTATGGGTGTACCAAAGTTAAACAAAACATCCAAGGATTAACATTTACAAAGCTGACCACAAAAAGTCGACTTTGCAGACATTGACATCCTACTACAAATGTGCCAAGCAACAGTCTCGGTGTATGCAAAACTAAAACTTAAAAAAAAAAAATACCCCATGACCCCTGCTAATTATACATACTAACCCCAAGATCGCACAATCTTGGGGAGAGGGCATATTTCCCTACCACAAGAAATGTGCGATCTTGCACACCTGTTGACTATCTGTGTAGCTGACCATATTTTGTAGGCTAAACAGATGTCAGCCAACGATAGATTTGATGTATTTCTGTGGACCCATATATGTATCTATCTATCTATACATATATAGAGACAGATAGATATCAAGATAGATAGATATGGGCTAGTGAAATACACCAGAATAACTTAATAAACAACGGTTTAAACAAGCAATTCCAGCTTTAATCCTTTTTTCTTATTTTTAGTAAGACTGCAAAGTGATCTTTGACACAGATTTTACATAAATTGCTGTGACTGAGATATATATATATATATATATATATATATATATATATATATGTATATATATATTATGAGTATATATATATATATATAGTATATATATATATATATATATATATATATATATATATACATTATATATATATGTGTGTATATATATATATATTTATATATATATATATAAAATGTATATATATATATATATATATATATGCATATATAGAGTACAATGCTACATTTTAACTAAAGAATAAAGCACATTACAAAGAAGTGTTTTGTTGCCTTAAATATAAGAACTTTAAAATATACTTTCTTCAGCTATGATGAAGAGAAAGAAAGAACCAAGACCACTAAACAGTGAAAAAAAAAATGGCAAAATGTTGTCCAGTGCCTCATAATTAATATATATATAGCTTCTTCATCAGCCTGTAATAAATAATGAAAAACTAAGATTATGCATGTGAAAGACCAAAATTTGGCTTATAGGAAACAAAAAGAATAAAGAACTGAGACCAAACATTTACAATTAAGTATCAGATGTTCTGTAGTAAAGCTTTTCAGAAATGCAAATTATTATGCTTAGATCACAATCATCAATTCATAAAAGATTCAGGAAGTTCACCTCAAAGCTTTACAGAAAATTTTCTTTAATTCATTTTGAGAACATATTTCCAAACAGTTATGATTGGCAATCTGATTATATTTCTTTGTAATACCAAGGGAGTTCTTGCTGTCTCGACATACAAGTTAGTAAAGAGTATAGAACTGCAAAATATCCAACAGCTTTAAATGCTGGTATGCAATTTGGGCTGTCACAAAAAACAGTGACCAAAAGCAAAGTGCACCTCTTACTAACAGATATCTTGAAAACCTTTCTGACAATTTGTTATGCTACACGTGTTGTTTGAGTGACAGCACAACGTGTCTAACAGCTGTGAGTACAGGTTTTTGATGCAGTTCTATGATACTGCTGTCCATGCGGCAAAGCCATCATCATTAATATAAAGGATTATGATTGGGTATCTGATCATAACCAATTTATTATTTGTTTGAGAGATGGATGCCAAGAAGTTCACCTTAAGAGTAAAACTTGAGAGGTAAATCTTCGCATCCATGTAGAGACCTAATTAGTTTATGGTGCTTGGAGATATATTTACTCTATGTACTACCAGTTACAAAAATTAAAAGTGTAGAAGCAGTTAGCATCATCGAACAGACAGCAGTATACCTGTCAAATTCTTTGTTAAGAATTCTTGAATTCAGGACAAATTCAAGTGTAGAAGGGTAACAACATATCTCTCAACTGTCCAGATTTTTGCAGAATGTTCAGATTTTTCATCATGGTTTGGGCCTGTTTCTCATAAAATATGTTTTCTTTTTTTGGAAAATTACCAAAGACCAAAGTCACTAAATAATGACATATGTTCAAGTTTCAGACTTCACAATCCTTTGGAAAATGCATGCTAACACCAATCCTTTTTGATTTTTTACACTGACATGCTTAGTACATGTCATTAAAGTTTCATACTTCTTATTGTTAAAAAAATGCATGTTGATATAAAACCTGTCAATGTAAAACCTGTTGTACTATTAATTACTTATATGAATTACAGCAATATTTTGATCATTGGTTGCATTACCTCTCAGTCTCTTAGCACAAGAAATCTTGACAAAGCCTAAAATAATGGTGGTACAAAGACACACAGTTTTTTAATACTGTTCTATAAACTTAGAAAGTTGCTAGAATAACACGATTTGAATTAGCATGTATTTTCTGGAGGATATAAAGTCTGAAACTCAAATGTATGTCATTATTTAGTGTCTTAAGTGCTCAGTGATTTACCAGAAAATCCTAGATTTTAAGAGGAAAAGATAAAAAATAAATGACAAAAATCTGGACATTCTGCAAAAATCTGGCCATTTGAGGGGCAATGTGTCATACTAACAATAAGAACACATGAAAAATGCCAGTGTAAAAAATGTAAAAAGCATATCTACTGAGACCATCATAGCAAAACAAGAGCACCCAAGTTGTTATATAGGGCTGCCGGGGGTACCTAGCAATGTAGGGTCATGTAGGGTCATGTCTCTGAATCTAATTGAAATATTCCAGCATATTTATCTATATATGACATGACCCTCATCTACAGAATGCGTTTAGTGATGTCAGTTATAAAGACACATACATTGTTTTATCTTCATGTAATGAGTCTAAATTTGGAGGCTGGGGCAATCATAATTCCAATGACGAAACTCCTTATTTTGGATATATGTAATATATTTATTGTTACACCAGATATAATGATACATTCCATTCCAGTTCTACAGTCTATCTTCCAAGCAGAGGTCATGTGGCCCTCACAGGACATGGAGTATAATACAAAAAATAAAACTGTGGCAGTGTAAGATGTATGAGGCCCTGCATCTTGTACTTAATAATAAAATAACATACATGAGGTTCTCATGAAAGTTCATAATAACATTTTCAGGGAATTAGAATAGGACTCAGGTAAAAATGCATCTAAAGTTACAATCCTACCCAGAAGAACCTATGAATCTAAGAATGCAGCTCAGTGCTAAATGTACAGCCCCATTCTCTTTGGCTGCTTCATATTATGGCATTTGAGTCATAGATGCTGCAAGTGAAACAGCACCCATCCATTTCAGCAGAAATATATATGGTTTGTGTTTCTGATGTAACGGATCTACACACTGAAGATGTATTCTCGACAATGACCAAGTTCTGTGATCCTGAGCATATACTTCTATCTAATGGAAACTCAGTGTAATACAAATTGGAAGACTAACAATTTGAATGGCCATGACGCTAATCATGAAAACTCTCAGTGCAGGGTTATATCTCTTAAAACTGGATAACATTTTATAGTAAACATTTTGAGCAGCAAATCTGAATACTGAGTTATAAAGGTAGTCACATTGCACATTTATGTTAATAAAACAACTGCATATTGAATGATCGAGTAACAACTCACAATTTCTGGCAAGGCTCAGTTTTGTATTAACATTTCTAATGCTGAAAACATTACTTGAAGGGACAAATAAATAATGGCATTAGTTCTTACATTATACCAATAAAATATTGTTATAATTTTATGCATTACAAATTCACCACCTAGGCAAAAAAGAAAGGTGGGTATCTTTGTTGTAAATGGAATCTAAAGATATTTGCATTAGGGATAATGTAAAATTGTAACAACAAAGGTACAACTTAAAAGTTAGTGCATGGATTATGTTTTGATTTTGTTTCTAAAATACAATAAACACAAACATTTCCCATTACACACATACTATTCCAGTGGAATTTGTAGTCTCAAACAGTAACTTGCTCTGAATGTCAAGAAGTCAAAGTACAGTAAGTTAATTCAGAAGGTTGCTTTCAGACTTGTACCTTGCCTGTGCCCCCATGACTCATATCGGTAATATTTAACAGGAATACTGTTACATAATAACTCTTTGCTTTCAAATATAAACTGCCCCTCCACAAAAATCATCACTTTCTATGTATATGTCTGGTGTCAGATTGTGAAAAAAACATGTATGTTTTAATGTATTTCAACATCTTTCTCTCAAACACATTCACTGCATCTACAACAAGCAATACCTATGATCATTCAACACTGAGCACGTTACATCACTTTGCTTTGAGTAATAGCTTGTCTCCCCCACACACTTTCAAAACAACCACATTTTGTGCATACATCTGATATTTGATGACTGTCATGAAATAAAAAGAAATAATGGCCATAATAATGTTTTAACTTGTTGCTGTGCTGCACATATATAGTACCTTCACAAAATGTTATATCAATTATTTTCAGCAGAGATTGTATAAGTGCCTTTTGTTTTCACATAACGACTTCTCCCACCTTCCTGAAAGTTAGCTACTTCCGGAAGATCAACTTCAATGTTTGATTGCCATACCCTGGGAAAATGAATTATGTCATGGCCACAGTATCCTGAATGAGGTGCCACCAGATTTCATTTTGCAAATAGTCACTCATTTTCACAGAACATACACATTTAAGAGCAACTTGGATAAATGTCAATTCATCGGTGGCACATGTTTGGGATATGGAGGGAGCAGAATACTCTGTAAAAAACATGATGAACACAGCCCTGCAGAGAAAGTACCCCAGCATAGAACCACATTAAAAAAACAGTTATTTTTGTATAGGGAGTGATGAATGAAAGCAGTAAAGTATTCTGAAGTATTCAAGGTATTAATTAATTTAGTACAATAAAACAAATCATGAAAATATTGATAACAATCTACCATTACTGAAACATATCTGATGCCATTATTACAGAATCTTTCCATAGACTATGTAAACACTAAAGGCATTTTTAATAACATACAGAATTCCCATGTGTGGCATACAATAGTACATAAGCAATATGCTACATAATCTGTATTCTTATTATCCTATTAAGATGCCTGAACTACAAGATTACCTGAAAAAAGTTAATAAGGCTTCAAATAGTAGAATTTTTAAACATAATTTAGGATACCGTAAATGCAATTTTGGTAAATTAAGTAACGCTGTAGTAGTGGATGTTCTTCAGAATAAGATTAGAAAAAAATAGTCTGACTCCTAGCAGACTTTCATAACTACAGGCATGCCTTGGGAAATGGCTACAACATGATGAAGTTAAAAAACAGCTCTTGATAGTGATATATGGTCTCTTTCACTTTGCAACCATGGTGCATGCATGCATCTTGGTAAACATTTGAAATGCTGGCATTCACTACACTGAGTCCCATAACTAGGAGACTGAATGACTGAAAAATGGACTTAACATATATCAAGTTTGAGATGGCCATTTCACAGAATATTCCCTAGTCTCAAAGGAATGGAAATCTCGGAGTTGGTTTATTTATGTTTGGGCATGCATGGAGGGGGCTTACCCCATCAAAAGAGAAGTTTAAAGGAAGAGGGTGATATTCGAGATGTGCTCGTCTCCTGGATTTTCATCATTTTTTGGTTTTGCTGTCATTTTAATAGTGAGCAACGTATGTCTCTAATGTCTGGCAGTTATCATAAGGGATTAATGCTATGAGCAGTTAATGAGCTGCTTTGAGTACTATGGAGTTAGAGTCTCTCTTTCTCTATATATATATATATCTCTGTTTGTCTGTAGTGTATGTCTGAGCAAGTCACTTAATCAGTGTTCATGAACTGAGCCTGTGAAAGGTTCCTGTAGATAAGTGCTGCTCCCTGGCTAACAAATGCATATAAATAATTATATATAAAGAAAGAGAGGGATACATATACATACATAAACATACATGCAGATTCTTAATAAACAGCAATAGGAAAATTCCACAAATTAGATTTATGCATAATGTTTTCACATTCTCACTTCTACTGTGTAGCATATACATTGATAAACAGAGTGAAAGTGGTGTTGTATATCCACCTCAACTACATTAGAAAGTTTGTATACCTCTCCTGCTATGAGACCACCATGTCAAGGTCTGAACAGCCCACAAGAGAGACTATAATAAATTACCCTGTTACTGTCAAGGTTACAAAAATTAAATGTTGAAATCAATAAGCTGAGCGTAAGTTACAGGCATAGTATAAATACCAAAATAAAATCCGAAAGACTGGTGAACACAGAGACACCCATGAATTAATCTACAAACAAAGACTATCAGTAAGTCAGAAAGTTGCCTATGAAAATGTCAAATTACAGCAAGACTATTGGGCAGGGAAGCTTCTGAAGGAGGGACTGACAAGTGGAAATACAGCTAGTAAATATTTTAAACTGCAGATATACTGCTGCAGAATTTAATAATTCTGCAAATACTAGGCACTCCTTCAGTTTGGCATCTGGAGCTGAAGCCTGTAAGCCCAACCTTTGGTTGGGCAGCAAAAGAGAAGTGTGGGTATTAGGGCTTATGCCTTTATACCAAATCCCTCAGAGAAAGCTGAATTCTTTAGCACTCATATTTGATGAGGCATTCACTATATGTAAGAAATAACTGACTTATTTCAACACACCACCAAATATATACACCACGTGATTTACCTTCTGTGAGCTAGCTGATGAAGGAGAGTTATATAAAGTTATGTATTTGGTAATGATTACGTTAAAAAATCCAGTGTTCACTAATATTCTGGAATTCTATGTTCTCACAGGTTTTCACAAAAGTATTATTATTATATTATTATTATTATTTTGTAAGAATGGACTCATGTTTTTTAAAGATATCAAAAAAGAGGATGACATTCTGCAAAGGATTTTTTTACAAGTTCCTGTTGATGTTCCATTTCATCCTGGGGAAGGAGTAGACCTAGCTGGAGGCATCAAACCCACATCAGGTTATTCAGAGAATAACAGAAGTGAGGTTCACCCAGTGGAACTACAGTCCTTTCTGAATAAGGCAATCCTACACTGCTACCTTCCCATGTAAGAAGCGAGATCATGGGAGAATTTTTCAGAAACTAAACTGCAGGAGGTGAAGGATGGAAAAAAATAATAATGCAGGCATTTACTTATTAATTTTGTAGTCTGTCGTAGAAAACCCCTGAGGTTAATGTACTACTTCGATATTTGTAATGTCTGTGCTAATTGTGTCTCCACACAAGTTAGAAAGCCTTTTCTTGTTGCTTAACTAACTTACAATGGCATATCTTCTAGATTCAAAGACATCTTAACCATTTCACTCATCTCTCTTCATACCTGATATTGAATACAATGTCCCTTTTTGGCATGTATTGGACTAAACATATCACTCATCTTGTAAGCCCTCAGAGATTCTAACTAAAAGATCAGGGGCATCAGGACCCTCAGTAATCCAGACTGGCATTCATCTCTCTATATTCGGTCTCTTACACTCTACTCTGTAGTGATCTGTGTCTAACCTTTTGATCCATGAATGATCCAACTCCACTTGACTTGCTATTCCCATGCAGAACACATGGCTTCTTAACTACCTGGCTGAAGGATGTAATCATTTATCAACAGATAAATATGGCACATGATATATTCAGATCTCAATTTATCCTCCACTTCTTGGACAAGCTTCTGTTACATGTCAAGCAGAGTAGCACCCTCTTCACCTTCAAAGTAAAACTAGATAATAAGATGGGCAACCTCAAGCTCTCCCCCAGCTAATCTTATGTCACCCTCCTTGAGACTGGAGGAAACAGTTGTATATGGTTTATTAGACAGGCTTGTAATGGTTTTTAGAGTGACCTTTCTAATGTCACATGGACCAGAATACTCTTAGTATCCCTCTATGTTGGAGATGCGGTCAAGACATGGCAGGAGACTAGGATCAATTTTTTTTTCTATAAGGATTTATGCCACTATTGGATGGCGGGTAGACTGAATAATGCAGATTATCTGGTGAATATAATTTCATCTTACAAATGAATTAGCCATTTGCAAGCATTCTATACCATCTGTATTATAACAGGGATGCTTTTATCTGCAGAACAGAAATGCATTATGTAGTTCTGGAAATCTACGAATCACCATACTGCTGAGCAATGGAGGCTGTGGCAATAAAATAATTGAGGTGGGGCTGCTGCTGATAATATTTAAGTAGTCCGGGTTAAGAGTTACTTGTCATCATCATGTTACTACAGTGATCAGGAAGTCCTTCTACTTAGCATAACTGACTTCAACAGAAATATTGTCCACATCTAAAGAAGTCAATGCCCTCTTATATTCTGTATGAATTAGGCCGGTCATATAATTCAATACATCCTTTGGGATATACTTCACTAGACATATCAAACAGCTAAAAAGACCACTGGCCTAAGAACCCTGTGTCTTGTCCTCAGTGCTGTTATGGACTCAGTAGTCCAGGATCACTTGTACTTCATAAATCAAACAATCTCTTCAATACTAGGGTCAGAGATCTAAACCTATATCAGCAAATAAATAAATCACTGAAGACAGGCATATATGTCATGTAACAACTTCCTCATCCATGAAATAGACTGGGTGTATATCACTTAATTGAAATACTTATTCACTGAATATGTATTCACCAAACTCTAAACATTAAAATTAATTTCAGAAAACCTCAGACATTTTCCTAGGGTTAGGAAGCACTTGGCCATCACCACAACTTTGCCCTTTTCTCCACTATAATGCGATTTCGGAGTTGGTATATATAGTTAGGGGGGTTGATTTAGTGTAGTGTGTGTTCTTGAGTGCTAGTGGGTGCGTGGCTCCTAACCCTGGAAACAAGCCAAGGTTCACTGAAATGAATTTCAATGTTTAGAGTTTGATGAATACATATTTTGATTAAGTGATATAGACCCGGAATAGACCTCCACACCAAATTAAGCAATACAGGACATTATATTCCTTCAAATGGCAATTAGATGATTAGATAGGTATTTACAAATTCATCTCTGGCTGGACTGGTATAGCCCTCTTTGAAAGACAACATAAGTTTAAGGATGGACTGGCATACCCTCCCTTGAAAGACAATATAAGGTTTAGGCTCAATTCCCTTGTATTTCCTATGTTCCTGCACTCCTATATTGGTTAAAGCATAGTTTGTTGCTGGGGCTTTGCAGTTAAATGGCCAGAAAAGGATGGGAAAATAGAGTAGATGCAGACCAGGTGAACATAAGGGACAGTGCCATTAACAGAATCCCTTTGTGGTAGAGAACTCATTCTTCTGTGTGTGACAGAAAGCACAGCCTCATTCAGTCCTCTTCTTCATATAAAAGACTGACCACTCTTCATGTGTCTAATTCTTGGAATCATATGACTGGCTTCTGGTCTTTGACTGGACTGAATTCATGAATTCCTGTACTTTTTTTGTGTTTGGACTTTGCTTAACATAGTCAGCCTTTGTTCAAAAGTTGGTGCAGAGTAATTACCTTCCTGAGTAACTGATGTTGATGTTCCCAGAAATGTACCTGTCCCATAGAATATGCCATGTCACCTACAAATTAGCAAAAGAATGTGGACATTTAAGTTTAACAAGTTGACTTTGAATAACTCATAGAGTAACATCTTGTTGCAAACAAGTACAATGTAAGTTTAAGGGTTGGAAGCTCTGAGAAATGATATGCATGATATTATTCTTTTTCTGAAATATGTTTTATGACACAGGTTGGAGTATGTAATACATCATATTGTTTTGGCACTGATCCTAACCCATGTTCTTCCTTATGTTTTCGTCTTGCATGAGTAAAAATAAAAAGCTTATATAAACACAAACACATGGCATTACATACTTTTACCTCTCAACCTGCAGAACTTGAAAATAGGAGTAAAGGATCTTAGAAGATAGAAGAATCCAGCTAAACACCTGGATATCTAATTAGCATAACATTTGAATACCAAATAGCACATAAGTCTTCCTACAAGCAGTAGGAATATAACAATAACCCAAGCCTGGGTGTGGGTAATGTGGGATTTACCCACGGTTGGCGTGGTTTGGTCCCGAGGACCAAACAAAGACAACCGTGGGTAAATCCCGCATAGCCCACACCCAGAAGTGGGTTATTGCTATTATACTATGACATTATTTAAGAAAAGAAATAATTACTTTTCTTAAATAATGGCATTGTATAATGCCTCTTTGCTGTCCTTCCGCAGCTGTCTGGTATCCGCGGCAGTTCTGATGCACTGCACATGCCTACGCAGTACATCAGAGCTGTGGCCAAAAGCAACGGAGAAAGCAAGATCTCCATTGCTTTTTACTGTTTCGCTATGTTAAATGGGTTTAACATAGCGAGACAGCTTTAAAATAAGCAACGGACATCTCCGTTGCTTATTTTAAAGCTGTCTCACTATGTTAAACCCATTTAACATAGCGAGACAGGTTTTAAAAAAAAGCAACGGAGAAAGCAAGATCTCCGTTGCTTTTTACACACTGTGTCGCTATGTTAAAGGAGTTTAACGTAGTGAGACAGCTTTAAAAAAAGCAACGGAGATCTCCATTGCTTTTTTTAAACCTGTGTCGCTATGTTAAACTCTTTTAACATAGCGAGACAGTGTTTTAAAATTGACTTATACTAATGGAAAAAGTCCGGGCGACCGGACCTTTTTCCATTAGTATAAGTGGATTTACAACGTGCACGCTGGCCAATCAGCGTGCATGTTTTGGAATATTAATGGGGGGTCATGGTATAATGTGGAATACTACTCAGAAGCACATGTTTAAAAATAGTGATACAAATGATAGAAAAGTATAAGGACATTGTCAAAGAGGCAGTATAAAATGCGTAGATGTTAATGAACTGTATTACAAAAAAGGTAATTTATTTTGCTTAAGAAAATTGAGATGTCAGATGTGTGACTTCTTTCCTTAAATTATTGTTGCCACTAGAATGTTAGTCATGTAGTGTGTTTTTTGTGTACTAAATAGCTTCAAAAATCAGATGTGATGATGGAGATTCAGAAAAGTGTGAAAAGGGGTAAATCTAACCTAAAAGTAGGGGCACCCTGTGCATGGGTAAATCATGCCTGAAAATTGGAATGCTCCTCCATAATAGGGACAGTTGAGAGTCGGGCTATAATGGAGACCAGTATTTTAAATTTCTACATCAGGTCTGCAGCTTTTTGGTTATATTTCACCCCTTCTTTCTTACACAACCTACATTTAAAGCAAACACAGAATCTAACCAGGGGACCATGAAGTGCATCCTACTGTAACTGTTTGGGATGATCCTCTGTGTTGTATTTAAACTGAGAGTCTTACATTTACACATCAAATAACGCTTGCTGCACAACTAAGAGAAGCACTTTGAAAGCCACGTGGTGACCTTCAGTCTTCTCTCTTCTCTTTATGAACATAGGAATTAATGTAGATGCTCTGGTATTTTCCCATGATTAGACGTCAGTAGGAACGGTACAAAAATGCAAGCATTCTGCTGCAGATCTCAATTAGAAATATATGACCAACAGGAAAAAATATATACATCATTCTGTTTGTTCACAAACCACAATGATTAACACATGGTGAGGTCATCTTTCACACTTTGTGAGCAGTATTAGCTTTGATTGGGCAGTCTCTATAACAGAAAACAGCAAACTGATGTACAAAATATATGTGGCAAGTAAATATGAGAAAGATGGAAACAAATCTGTTGAATTCAGACATTGCTAGCTGGAAGTGTTATATGCAGCAGACTTTATCAAAACGTGTATCATGGATATAAATGTATTCATTTTATGTCTCTTAACCAGACATGATCCACTGGACACAAGTGTCTGGGCAGTATGATATGACAGCCTTGATGTGGATAAAGGACTTTGTCTATGTCATAAGAGTCAAAATCAAAACTACACAACAAAATGTGTTTATTGTTCACTGGTTTAGTCACTGCACTGTACTGCAAGCCAGCATTAGATTTTTAGCAAGATAAATACAATTCTGGTTTGAGAAAAAGTAGAGGACTGCAAAGTACAAATACACGTTACATCAATGCTTTACCCCAATGAAAAATACAAATAAATGAATGTATAAACAAATAATGTAAACTAAGCAGGAGGGGCTGCAGAACATTTTCTCATGCATTACTGCTAGTTCTGCCTAGTATCAAAATCAAAAAGAAACACATGGGTACATAACAGAATACATTAAGACAAATTCAGTTTTACCCTTCTATTCCCTTTGGCAAGAGATCCTCAAAAGTCTTATTTCAATTTGTTATATCCATAACATTATTTCTTTTGCATAGTCAAAGCCCCAGTCTTCAGAGGGCCCTTATTCTGATTATCTCCTTTAGATCTACCTATTGTTTGTGTGCAATAATAAATTTTTATGTCCATATTTTGAACATGTAGTGGTAATAGAGATAAGGGGACACCACTTATGGACCGTAACTAAAGGCAAGATCATCTTTTTGTTTTCTTGATGTGTGATGAGGAAATATTCTAAAACAGCTTCAGCAAATAACCCATACTTCTGTGTGCAGTTGGGTCAAGCAACATCCTGGAGTAAAGTGACCTAAATGACCGCAACAACCCGTGCCCTCAGTGTCCAAAAGAGTTCCCTCTTGTAAGGACTGCAGTATTTCTCTTGGACTGGTGAGTTACCCGCTGGCTTTTCATTCACACCATCCCCCGATGCTTCTCTGGGTTAGGGCTTACATGTTGATCCTTGAAACCTGACAACATGCCCATGACTGAAATCACAGTGTGAGTGGATCAGTTCTGCTGTCTTATTTCTCTGAAAGAAGTGAATCCAGCATGACTTGTTTGACTTATTTTCTAGTCGGTATTACATGTGTGGTGCTACTAATTGGTTCGTTTCATGTTTTCCTATTTATGCACTAACCAGTTGTGTTATGCTTTGTCACATGGCTTGCTAAAGTCTAAGTGTCCTGAATCCATAATTATTGTCTAGTTTAATATCATGGCTATCTAGTCCAGTCACCCATTTCTAACATATTTGTCTGACAATAGCGTCATGGTATGTAGCTATAATAATAAAAAAAACACCAACATCACTGAAGAAGTGTGCAGTACCAATGTTTAACACAAACTATTCCACTGGCTTGATTTTTGGCAATTATAAAGCCCAATTTTATTCATTTTTAATAGGTGGTCAGATAATGTGAACTGAACAAAGAATGGAAAGTGAAAAATTAACGACAGACTTGAATGAGTATGAACAAATTAGGGCATATCATAAGCAAATGATACAGCATCCAGTATCTAGTGACATGAACACCAGTGAAAACACACACACGAATCTGGTTAACAATCAGGAAATCCAGGAAGATTTTTAAATTTTCCCTGTGCCATTCAGAATGGCTAGCTCACCAGTGGAGCAATTTCCAGTGGTGCAACAACAAGAATCCTTATTCTGGACTGACAGTTTGCTGACAGTGTGGTTGGAATTGCAGGGACAATCACATGACCAGGGGACATTTTTAGCAGAATGTAGAACATTGGGGAAAGGAAGGGTCTTAAAATTTTTAATTACCCTGAACAATTGTATTACAGATGGGCAGGTTGACCGTTTGGAGAAAGACTTTTCATTTGTTCCTACCAGATTATGTGATTTGGTGAACATGCTTATTGATTTTATGTTATTTATTAGAAAGTTGACTCAGGAGAGTATGTTTTTACATCATAGGTTCATAGGTTCATAGGTAGATACTAGGCTATCTGCCCTAGGGCATTTATAAGCCTAGCCAGAGTGTATTTGGCTTCCGCCTCCCTATTAGATTAGCCTACTGTGCCTCTGTAAAGTAGGTCACAGAAGGTACCCTTTTAAGATTAGTTTACTGTGCCTCTGTCTAGCAGGGACACAGAAGAGATCCCAGGGGTGAATTTGCGATTTCCCATCCACGCGTCCAGATTTCGCTTGAAGAGGGTCAGCGAGGGGCTATGTCTAACATGAATTGGGATTCTATTCCAGAGTGAGGGGAGCCTCTGGGAAATGAAGCATGTCCTATTTATTTTTGTGCTGAGGTTTAGGTCCCTGGAGCGTGTAGCTCTAAGGGACTTGGATTTTTGAGGTGGAGCATGTCCATTAATTCTGGGTTTGACATGGCTTTGTACGTCAGGCATAGATCGCCTCTGAGTAGGCGGTAAGCAACTGAGTAGAGCTGGAGTTTCTTTAGTCGAGCTGCATAGGACATCTGTTTGTAGCCCATGATCCTCTTGGTGAGGTACTTTTGGGGTCTCTCCAGTTGCTGCAGGTGTCGGGTAAGGTACATCCCAAAATGGGCATTGTATTCAATTATGGGCCTGATGAGTGACGAGTAGAGGGGCACAATGACCTCTCTTGATCTAGATGCGAACCCTTTCATGATAAGGTGGGCTATATAGAAGGTCTTTCTAACCACTTTGGCAACGTGATTATCAAAGGAGAGATTACTATCTACATTGGTCCCCAAATCTCTAATTACTTCTTCCCAACTTAATGGATTACCACTTATGTGGTAATTTGTGGGCACCTTGTTTTTCCCATAGGGGATGACTATGCACTTTTTAGCATTTAGCTTGAGGCCGTGGCTCTGGCACCAAGCATCCATCTCTGTGAGACCCTTTTGGAGGATGCTTGTGTCAGCTGGAGATTCGATTATGGCCCCCAGTTTGCAGTCATCTGCGAACTTTGTCAGCCATAATCCCCCCGTGTTAGCCTGAACCTCAGAGAAGTATATACCGAACAAGAGAGGTCCCAGTACTGAGCTCTGTGGGATGCCACTTGTAACTGGTTTGGATTTGGACATGGCACCTGCGATTCTGACCATATGGGTTCTATCTCTGAGCCAGTTTGCAACCCATCTTGTGCTATAGGAGTTGATATTTAAGCTGGTAAGCTTATTTATGATGCCCGAGTAGGGTATTGTGTCGAAAGCTTTTGCGAGGTCCAGGTAGGCTGTGTGGACTACCTTGCCCTCATCTATGGCTTTGGTAACTGTTTCAAAGAAATCAACTAGGTTTAAGAGGCAAGATCTGCCCGTAACAAAGCTGAATTGGTTAGGGTCCAGTGTCTGGAGGCTCCCAATGTCTTTGTTTATGAGTTCCATGATAATACGCTCCATAGCTTTACAGACCAGACTAGTCAGGCTTATGGGGCGATAGTTTCCGGGGTCCATTGTGACACCACCTTTGTGGAGTGGGACCACTGTAGCTGTATGCCATTCTTTGGGTACATATCCTGTAGTAAGGCTAAGTTTGAAAAGTGACTTAATGTGAGGGTTCAGTTCTTCTTGGAGCTCATGTAAGACACAGCCTGGGACACCGTCCGGTCCCATAGATGCTGTGTTTTTTGCTTTGGAGAGGGCAGCTTTCACCTGTGCATCTGTGATGTCAGGAGGTTACATTTAGTTGGGATAGGCATTTGCTCCTTTGGGGGGGAAGGGGGGGGGTTTGCGCTGAATCTGTCTGCCAGGATGTTGGCTATGTCTGTAGGTTCGGTATATTTTGTACCGTTATGCAACAATTCAGAGCATATCTGGGAGTTTCCGCCCATGTTCCTGACATAACTAAAGAAGGCCTTGTGATTATCTTTAGTGTCTAGGGCAATTTTTCTTTCGAAGATGGCCTTTGATGATTTTATGAGGGATCGAAGTTTCTTGGTAATACTGATCAGAGATGCCTTCCCTTTTTGGGATTTTGCTCTGTCATGTAGTAGCTTCCTCCTTCTGTTGTATAGCTTATTTATGGCCGGGGTCCACCAGACCAGTCTTCTGTTTTTGGAGGAGTGAGTCTTGGTTTTATTTGGGATAGCACGATCCATGCATTCCTGCAGGTGCTCATAGAATGCATTTGTAAAGGATTCTGCAGATTGGGCTGTATTATCCTTTGGCCCAGGGGCTCTGAAGGATTCCACCTCAGTCTTGAGAAGTTCAAAGTTGGCTTTTGATTAATTCTTTACAGTGATTTCCTTGGCTGGGGGTGGGGACGGGATATGGATGTCCATGGAAATTTGTTTATGGTCTGATCTTACCAAAGAGGGGTTTACCTCTGGTATGGAACATAGAGTCCCCATGTTGGTGATGACCAGGTCCAATATGTTGTTCCCTCTTGTGGGAGTGGTGACCATTTGTTCCATTGTGTTAGAGTTTATAAATTCAAGGAATCGTTGGGTGAGGGTGTTTGGGCTTGAGTAGTTTTCCCAGTCAATGCTTGGGTAGTTGAAGTCACCCAATAACATAGTGTTTGGAGAGACCTTCATATT